>NC_081411.1:160376970-160383970 GCF_030272615.1 Cryptomeria japonica
CATTTTCTCATTTCTTTCATTTGAGTTCATTAAGTTCATTGTGATTTCAGATCTTTCTTGCAAGTATTTGAGCACGATGGTTGGCCATAGAGCACAATTGCACCTGTTTGAGTGGGTTCGATCATACCAAAGACCACTTGGCACCAGAGGCATGGTAAGTTTCAAAAACTTTTGCCCATTTTTTCCCCATTTTGTCCAATTTTCTAAAATTTTTTAAAGCACAGATTTTTTAAATGTTTCACAATCATAGTTCGACTTTTGTGCATTCATTTTAAATTTGTCACATTAGTATTAAATGTTGTGCAAGCATATCTATTTCGCATTGATATTAATTGTCTCACATAAGACTAGTAATTGCGCATCGGTGTTTATTGTATCACATAAGTGCTAATTGTGTTACAAGCGTTATAAATGTCTCAAAAAAGTAGTAAATGTGTTGCATTCATTATATTCATGTTGTATGTATTATTATAAATTTTGAGTCGTGCGAACATGACATCTAACATATTGATCATTTTTCTCTACGAGAGACACTTGGTGTACTTGGTTGTAGGTAGACAAGACCTAGTGGACTTGATCTTCGAGGTCAGTTACTCCTTGAGGATTTTGTGTTTATTTGACACCTTGGACTATATCATGCTCTGCATTTGCCTGAGGTTATGACCAATAGGGCCTTGATCACTACTTTGGTAGAACGATGGAACTCTAAGACATGCTCATTTCATCTTACAATTGGTGAGGCATCCATTACATCGGAGGATGTCTGGCATATTCTTCACATCTTGATCCATGGTGAGAGGGTAGTCTATGATCACAGTGTAGGTTTTGCAACCCTATGTCAGCTCTTTGAGTGTGAGGTACAAGATCTTCATATGAGTGGCCAATATGAGATAGCATGGGGATAGTTGGAGGAGGACTATGATGATTTAATAATTGTACTGTGCAAGCTTATAGGAGGTCTTTTGATCCTGGATAGGAGATGTCATGGATTCCCGATTGGATGGGGTAGGTTCATATATGGTCAGATCATCAAGAGGCATGTATACACATGGGGTCCATGTCTACTCGCCATTCTATATTATCAGATGCATGGGATAGTATACTTGACATAAATATCCATCAACTGTGGTGTGAATCTGCTCTAGGTGTGGGCTTGGGAGCACATTACGATTTTCAAGCCAGTAGTTCATGTTCAAATTCATGTCAAAGAGCCCTATGCTTACATGTATACTCCGGGTATTAGACATAGGGGTTTGGGGAACATCTTGTATTGGAGACACCAGATTGATGTATTACAACATTTCATTTGGAGGCCGGACTTGGATTGCCCCAGTTGGACAGATGATGCACAAAATTTTCTTTTTTACAAACAACAAATATATTTGATTGGTCTAATAGTGGACATAGTGGATTATAGAGCTACACCTCCTTGGATGGGTTCTTAGACAGTTTAGAGAGTTTTAGGGAGTTTCGAATGTTACAACATATTTTGCTAAGGTTTCCCATGAGGTATCTGATTGGGGTGCTTGTATTTAGCCTCATGTGGCTTCCACTAAGTTTGATTCTTTGAGACCAGTACAGTGGGGTTGGGTGGTGAGAGTAGAAGATCCTGGGAATACACTACAAAATGACACTTGGTGGGCCAGACATAGGCCTATCCCTTTGACTTATTTGACCGTACTAATCACATTGCAACAAATTCAACATCAAAGATAATAGAGAGGGGATGATGGGAGGAGTGGTGGAGACAGAGGCAAAGATGGAGGCAGAGATGGAGGTAGGGGTGCAGTTGTAGCCATTACTATTGTAGGAGGAGAGGAGGATGAGGAAGGTGATGAGGAGGAGGAGGATACATAGGTAGATATCAGTGGAGATACCAAGTTGACTAGAAGTGAGGGTGACAATGATTCTTCATCAAGATCATCGAGCAGTGATGGCAAGGATAGTTCTAGTGATAGTGATATGCCAGAGCTTGAGGATGTACCTGCTGTATAGGTAGGTACACAAGATCCCAATGATGGAGAATAGGTCCAAGGGGATGACAATGAGGATTATCCATAGGTCTTGAGGGTGAGGATCTGGAGTCTAGAGGATGCCCTAACTGCAGAGCAATAGAGACGCAAATATGATCGGGCCTTAGTCTGACAGGAGTAGTAGGCATGGATCTAGGAGAGGGACACATTGATCATGGAGAGGGACCATCTCCAGAGAGAGCAAGATGATGTTGTACAAAGAACATAACTGGTACAAGAAGCCTATGATAAGTATATTGCCCTAGGTACAAGGACATCGATGTGAGATGACCACCTTATTAATTTAGCTTAGGAGTCTATGTACTGGCAACAAGAGTATGAGAGGGTTGTCCTTGAGGGAGAGTGATGTTAGAGTTATAGTGCTTACATGTATGGGAGGAGATCTAGTAGATCGACCACTCAGGGTACTTGTAGTGCGGGTGTCATGGGTTCACCTCGGGTGCCATCGGGTCATCCTGGGGCAGGATCGAGCAGTCATGCTCCAAATAGAGGCAGTGTTGGTTGAAACTCTATTCATTCATTATGTTATATGAGCCTTCGTGCATTTGATGTATATTCTAACACTTTACCATTTTTGAGATATATATGATATTCAGTCTTGACGACGGTTTATATGCTTGTGTTATGTCTATGATGCATGATTCTATATGCCTTTCTATGATGCATTTCTATGTTTATGATGCACGATTCTATGTGCTTTTATATGATGCATTTCTATGTTTATGATGCATGATTCTATATGTTTGATGATATGATGTAATTCTACATGTCCTTGTTTATGATGATGCAATGATGTATGATTTGGTTTACTTATGCTCTATACTAATGATCTTATGATGATGTAATGATTAATGATGTTTAAAATGAACTAAATGTTTCAAATGTATGCAACTAAAATGAAAGTGTATGAATCTAAATCAATGTTACATGATAATGCAATCAAATAATGCTACTATAATACAAGCTAAAATCAGCTATATGAATCAATGTCACTAAATAAAATGAATTAATATAACTCAATGAATTAATGCAATTATATGAATAAAATGAATTCAACTAAGTGATTATAAATCTTTTTGTTGAAATATGCCAGAACATTGTTTTACCGCTTGACTCAATTAACTTAGAAGAAATGTTAGAATAATGAAAGAGAGTTTTGATGAAAGAACATGTTAGATGAAATGGTATAATTGATTCAAGAAGAGATGCTTGAATAGAGTATGATCAAGAGAATTAATCATCAAAACTATGATGATAAAATGAAATGGAAAGATTGGAGATGATAAAATCCACCAACTTGTGTGCCTTTATTCGTAGTGCAACATATTCATCATTGAGCCTTATTATGTAACAATGGAAGTTGTACACTAGGGTATGAGGAACCAAGGTGTAAATATATCTCATTATAGAAATAAACATTTAGCAGACAAGGAGTGAACCCCTCCATTTTGGGTATAGTGCCAAGGGTTGAGGTATGTGCGATAGTCACAAGCATAGTTATCCTTGACTTCATTTTTGCATAGGATACTTGCTGAATGAACGTACCAACACAGACATCCAAAGGTACAATTTCCCCAGATCTTCATCGGTTTACACCACAAACAACAAACAAAGAAAAAGATCATGCCCATTTTAGATCCTCTAGTCACTTGTGGACATCCTTGAGTTACATAGGAACATAATATGTCACCAATTGATAAAAGATAAAGACTAACTTGGATAAAATCCAACAACCATATTGATACGTGCCTTTGTTTTGGTTGCTTGATGTGATGGTTGATAATGTCTAGTTTCAGAGATTTGAATACCCCATGTAAGACCGATCTGTTTGATTTCAAGTGTAACCTTCCCTGTTTAAGACAAGATGATGATTGATATGGTTGGTTGAAACGATTGATAAGATAGTCTATTCGGTTTGATTGTAGATGTTGATAAGATAGTTTTCTCCTTTTGTTAACTTTGTGCGAAGTGTTTATTGGATATTTGCTAGGGTGTTTGATTTCTTGCGAGACATTTTAATGCAAGAGCTTTTTCGATGTTTTTGTGTTTTTTTGGATGATTTTTTCAGGATCACATTTGGATGTTTTTGGGATTTTTTTCAGGATCGTATTTGGATGTTTTTGTATTTTTTTGTGTTTTTAAATGTTTTTGGTTGATTTTTTGGTTTTTCAATGTTTTTGGTTGATCTTTTTAGGATTTTTTTAGATTTTTAGGCATTTTTTCAGCTATTACCCCAATATGTAGACCTATTATGATAGAATGATCTATAGAATGTACTTGGAGATAGACACAAAACTTTGCTTATGTAGTATGCAAGATGAAAATGCATTTCCTATTTAAACAAGGGTGATTGTATGTGTCTATCACTTTGTACTGCATTAATCGAATTAAAGGCACAAAACAATTCAAAGATAGGAGTTCAATCTGTTCTCAAAAAACCTTTGGAACAGCCAAATTAACACACTGAGTAACTAAGATTTATAAATGGAGACACATAAAAATTCCCCACTAAATCTTGAAATTTTTGGTCATCTTTTGTCTATGTGTGTACAATTGAATTTATTTTGACCCTTGTAATCATTAGAGACCCTTAGAATCCAATATGACTAGCTACATAAGTTATTCTGACTTCAAAAACATCTTGTATAGCGCCTCACTGTCAGTCATATGTCTATATCCCCGAGGAGGTTATCACTGTGATCTCTTGAATATTTATCCATTGCCAACATGCATTCATAGCCCTAATGAAATTATCCACATGTTCCCATAGCCAAGTTCTTAATACACTTTTTTGCATGATAGTTCTTGTATATTTCCTTTTTCTCTTTTGTCTTGATATTTTAATATGTAAATTAGCATAGCTATTTTTTTTATATTCTTGCATGGGATTGTAAGTAATAAAACCTACATGGGTGTGACAATTACAACGATGCTGAAGTAAAATTTTGGATTTTTCATTAGCCATATGAACAACTGGGTGTCTACAATGACTTAGAGAAAATGATTAATGTGTAAGATATAGAAATTGATAGACTTCAGGTAAAAAGACTCAACAATGAAACTTCTACCTAGCCATAGATAAAGTTCAACCACAAGGTGACGTTGAAGATGAGTGACTTTAGGCTTTCAACTAACTTTATGCACAAGTATCTTAGTGTAGCATCGTAAATTGTACACCCTTGCTAGGGTGGTAGAATTCTATGCTTAGTTTAGCACCCGCCTTAGTGTGTTTGCATCTTCCATTCCTAATTCCCTTTAAGCATTCAATTAATTAATTAAATTAAATTTAAAAGCATATTTCATCACTCCTCACATCATAAAATTGGATCCTTTACCCTAAGTGTGCCCCTTTTTATTTTATTCCTCCAATAAATCATTAAATCATAAACCCTAATTATGTCTTATTTCAACCTTTAAGGCCCAATTTCACATATCAAAATATCTTAAAATTAGATGTAACTTTGGGATTCACTCTAATATCATCATATCTAATGGATTTGAAAATTTGGTGAAAAGTTGGTCGGACTGGGTGCACTTTGCACTTGGTCCCTGACATTTTTCCCAAAATTTCGGGAGCATAATTATATGATATTATAATGCTTAAACCCAATAAATTGGTGGGAAATTCAAATGCTAGGTTGGCATAAAGACAAAATTAAGATCTAGGGTTTCATACATTAGAGCTCTCTTTCTTCATTTGAAAGAAACTAAGATCTAGGAAAAATCTTTTGGAGTGAGCACAAGGAGCCTTCTATGTAGTGAAAGAGGAAGTCTTTTGGAGTTTTCAACAACATTCAACAAAATTAATCAAGTATTCATCACCAATTAGGAGCCTTGAAGATATTCAAGAATAATAGGAGATCAAGTGGCTTATATCTCTCCCTTGGGGATTGGTATGGTTTCATGTTATTTTCATGTCTTTGTATGAGCTTCTTTACACTCATTTTCACATTTACATTCATGATTTAGATCATTTAGCACATTTTATTTAGATCCTTCTCATTTATATTTATATTTACATTTACATACATTTAGGATTTACTCTTCAAAACGTAGGGTAGCTCTAGTTTCTTATCTTTCTCATTTTAGGGTCTTGCACACACTATTTTACTATACAAATCGACTATTTATTGAGGTAGAAATCACCAAAATAGGGGTTTGACTAAGGAAAAAGCCTATATAGCCACCCAAACCCTCTATTTTTAGTTGCAGGTGCAGGTATAGGTACCTGAGAGACTTTCAAGATCAACTAAAGACATAAGGACTGTTTTAAACCCTTAGATCTATCCTAAAACCATCAGGGATAGGGGTGTGGTACCCTGGTCCTCCCACTTTTGGGTGATTTTTAGTAGGGTGGTGTCTTAGTACCTTTAGACTGCAGCCTTTCAATTGCAGCTTCCTGTCAGACAGAACATGACTAGAGCGTAGCACTCTTGTCCAAGTCAGTTTGGCTCATTTTTCAAAACTAGGTACACATTCAAATTCCTCCCCCTTCTCTACTTTCAGTATCTTAATTTCAGATCTGCAGATGTATGCAATTTCAATTCATATATGCTTCATTGTTAATCTCCTAGTCTAGTTGATCAATCTCTTGCATCTTATCTTCATATACAACAAGAGGAATAGAAACCCTAAGAGGTAATACTTGGATATGTCTTTCTCACAAGAAGTAGCCAAAGTGAGCTATCTCCCTAGGCTCTTTCATATTCCCAATGTGTTGGCTAAAGTGGGATTAGGTCCTAGACACCCGGTCTTGCTTTTTCCCCTCCACACTAAGAAATGAGATGCTCTTATTTCCTCTTAAGTGAAAACATGTGATCAACTAAGACAATCGCCTTGATTTATTTATGTAACTACATGCAAAAACTATTTGCTATGAAAATATGAGTACGATTCAACTCGAAAGAAAATATAATTTAATGCAGTGCTTAAGAAATGAAACCTAAACTAACCAACCCTTAGATGTA
>NC_081411.1:160384470-160402529 GCF_030272615.1 Cryptomeria japonica
GATAAAGTAATAGATCCAAACTCCTAGCGACATCACTTTGACATGAGAACCTGCATGATATCAGTAGTACCTCATCTAGATGAAGGTAGAGATATGTGTCTCATGTATTCTCACTTGATAGACTAGGGGAAATAGTACAAACCACATCTTGATTGCTTTGAAAATGATGAAGCTATTGCAGAATTTTAGGGTGCCCAGGATGGATTTCCGTATGATGATCACAAAGCTATATTTGCAATAGACTTAGACAAGACAACCTATTTTGGAAAGGCAAGCTCCTCTTCTGCAGAGGTTGAAGGAGATGAACATCCAAGAACTATCAGATTAGATGACCTCCCTATTGATCAAGAACGGTCAGCATTGCTCATAGAAAAGACAAAGATAGTTAACATTGGGGACACTAAAACCATACGCAAGATGCACTTGGCTTGGTCTCTCAAACCAAAAGAAAAAGAATAAATTGTCCAGTTCTTCAAACAAAGTCCAATAAATTTTTCTTGGTCATATGTCGACATGCCAGGACTAGATCCAGAGCTAGTGCTACATAATTTTCCATTATTGTTGGGAATAAAGCCATATAAGAAAAATTTGTGTAAAATGCATCCTCAAATCACCTTTTTTGTGAAAGTGGAGATGGACAAGTTGTTGGATGTGGGCTTCATAAGGCCTATAGATTATGCAAAATGGATATCAAATTTAGTACTAGTAACCAAACCCACTGGGGGCATAAGAATTTGCACAAACTTTAGGGATTTGTACAAGGCTTGTCCCAAGGATGACTTCCCACTCCCCAACATAGATATGATTATGGACTTAACCATCGAGAATGAAATGCTCTCACTCATGGATGGTTTTTCTAGCTATAACCAAATCAGGATTGCACCAAAAGACCAACATAAAACAACTTTCACTTGCTCTTGGTGGACATATTATTGAAATATGATGCCATTTGACCTCAAAAATGTTGGCCTCACTTATCAAAGAGAAATGACAACCCTGTTCCATGACATGATGCATGGTATCATGGAAGACTATGTGGATGACTTACTAGCAAAATCAAAAACCAAGGATGAGCATCTTGATGTCCTAGTCAAACTCTTTGATAGTCTTAAACAATACAATGTCTAGCTCAACCCAAAAAAAGTATGTGTTCGTTGTAACATCTGGTAAACTCTTAGGATTCATTATATCCAATCAAGGAATTGAGGTAGATCTTGCAAAGGTCAAAGCTATACTAGAAATGTTACCACTATCCATACTCAAACAACTTAGAAGCTTACAAGGAAAATTGCAATCAATCGGGTGCATTATAGCACAATTGGTAGAAAAGTGTCAACCATTTCAACACCTTCTCAAGAAAGGTGTAACCTTCAAATGGATAGATCAATGTCAGGAAGCATTCCAAGCATTGAAAAACTACCTCTTGTCAACGCCAGTGCTAGTTCTACCAACACCGGGTAAACCTTTACTTTTGTACATATCAACAAGCAATTCTTCTTTAGGAGCACTCTTGGCACAACATGATGATTAAGAAAGAGAAAGAGTCATCTATTATATCAGCCAAACACTAGTGGGATATGAACTTGATGCTCTGCAAAATGGGGTTATGTTAGACAAAAACCTGTGGTCGTATAACACATAAGAAACACAATAAACCAAGAGAAATGTTAGTGTTATTCAACCAAAGACTAATCTAAGCAAGCATACCAAGAGAGACACTAAAAACAGAGTAAAGTATTTAACTATGAAAATAAATGCAAGAAGACATCTCCAAATGTCTTCTACCATGCTTGTAGCTCCTCCTCCTCCCTTGTTCCTCTCCTCTCCAAGTTCCAAATTAGTGTAGCTCTCAGCAGCTTTTTGCACTATGGATGCCTTATGGAGATTCAAGATGAAAAGATGATTAATCTAAAATGTTATGCAAATGTGAACAAGAGCTAAAATAAGAGATTATCTAATTAGCTAGTGTTGATTTTAAAACAAAAGAGTGAATATGATTGATTTAAATGCTCTCTAAAATGACTATAATGTAAATGCATACAAGTGTTTAGGATCTGGATTATGAAGAAATGGGCTCTATTTATAGGAAAAATGGAGCAATGGATGGTTGAGATTGAGTAATCTCAATGAGGGTCAAGATTGAAGGGTTTAAGATCCATGTGAGGACTTTCAACCCAATCTCAAGATGACAAGTGTCAACATGAGATGAGTTGAGAGGAGAGGGAAGAAGCATTAAATGCTTGACATGACCTAAAGGTTAACTCTAGGGGGTAAGGTTAATGTTGAGTTGAATGAATAAATTCATTATTCAAAGAATAATGCTTTTATCCAATGGATAAACTCTTGTGCAAGAGTTAGCGAGGACAACCATGGTCAAAGCAATAAATGCTTGAGGAGACACATGGGTCACATGAAGGTTGAGTTTAGAGGTCAAAGTCCCTAACCATGGGTGCAAGTGGAATTAACCATAAATGGTCATTTAACAGCCATTAGTGGTTTGGAAGACTTTAGAGGTTAAATTGTTGAACACATCAAGCCTTAAATGTTTTTGAGAAGTGACTCCAAGTTGCTTAGGAATGTGACAATAATTAGGGGATGGATTAGGCTAATTAGGAAGGGGTTAGAAGAATCTAGAAGGGGATTAGGATTGCAAGTGGGTTTGGTGGGTGAGGGAAAATAGAATTTTTATTCATTTATTTCAACAAATAGGTGCAAGTTTCATTTTTAGGAGAATGCAAGTGGGGGGAATTTAGTGATTTAAATAAATGTTTTATTTAATTTATTTAAAACAGGAAAGGGGGGGTTAAATGAAATAAATAAGATTTATTCATTTAATTGATTGTGAATTTGGTTTAATTAATTAATTAAAATAAATTAAATAATTTATTTAATTAATAGGAGAATGTTTGGAGATTAATTAATTAAATGTTAATTTAATTAACTATTGGCTATTAGATTTTTAATCAAATAAATAGCAAATATTCATTTAATTAAATTGGACAGATTTATGTGACTACATTTGCCCCTCTTTGAGACAGTGTGGTTTATCGTTTCGTTTCAAAGAAAGAAAGAAAAAATAGGTGTGAAGAAATATGCCCCATAAAATGTTAATTTAATGGGTGGTATGCCCCCTCGAGAGATGGGCCGAAAATTTCAAAAAATCGGGCGATCTCTCGAAAAAGAATGAAAATTGGCGGGATGGTAGAAGAGAAGAATTGAGCAATAGTGGTGAAAGAATGGAAGAAATTAGATATAAATTTGAGAAATGAGAGGCACGGGAAGTTCATGGGGACCACAGCGGTGAGTGGGGTAAAATTAGGGTTACGGCAAAGGGTATATATGGGGAGGAAGGGGTGAAAATAGGCTCATTTGCATTCATCTCCATAGTGATTTCAGAGCTCTAATAGTGACCTTTTGAAAGAGCAAGCAATAGTTAGGATGCCGGTACCGATAGCAAATCATCAGTTAGAGCGACTTCGTATGGTATGTGAATTTGAATTTTTTATTTTCATGCATTTTCGATATGTTTTTTAGCTAGTCTAAGTTGAGTCAAAACAATAGCGCTAAAACTGTGTTTTGGCGTTGTTGTCAATTAAATTAGCACTTTTGTGCCGCTATAGCGCTTTTGCATAGTGGTTTTAGCGCTATTGTCAAGTCTAGCGCTACTGCATAGTTAATTTAGCGTTGTTGTGTTTTTAGCACTATTGAGCATGGCTTGTAGCATTTTTGTTTTTATGTGGCACTATTGTATAGTTGTTTTAGCACTATTGTTGGTTTAGCGCTATTGGGTAGTTGATTTAGCACAGTTGTCAGAATATTAGCGCTATTGTTTGCAGAGTAGAACCTTTGTTAGGAAGGTAGATGCCCTAGTGTTTTGAAAAAGAATCTCCTGATGCCAATGGTGGATGGATGGAGATGTGAGTTGAGATTTGTTTTGAACCATAGCAGCCATGTGGAGACTTAGATCATTAGGATAAATGTTTGTTGTAGTCTAGATGTGTCATGATTGCTTACCTGTTGAGACCCGAAGATACTTGATCAAAGTATCTATTGATAGTCTAGGTTTAAACTTAAAAAAGTTTGAAACAAAACAACTGATAATGATGGTTGATGCATGTGTGTAGGAGGATCTTCACATCTTACAGATGCATGAGAGGCATTGAGCCACACAGGTGTTATGCGATCGATTGACAGGGCCAAGGTGGATTGTATTGCAGCGACAAGTCTATCTGATGTTATGTATATGCCCATGATTCAGACGAATCGCGGTTTGATCACAGCATTGGCAGAGCAGTGGCATAGTGAGACATGCACATTCCACTTAGCATAGGGGGAGATGATGGTTACACTAGAGGATGTATGGCACATCCTACACATTCCCATTCGCAGAGAGCTGGTGACGTATGATCAAGCTTGGGGGATAGTAGCAATGCAAAGATTCTTTGATGAGGATGTATTTATTGACAATGGTTCGATAGCATGGGAGGATATAGCTGCATTGTATGAGCCTTTACCATCTGTGTTATCAAGGATTGTTGGGGGACTGCTATTCCCAGATTGACAATCGCATGGACTGGTTGTTGGTTGGGGCTAGGTTATAGAGCAGATGATGACTGAGGGGACCCACTTTGCATAGGGACTGTGCGTGCTATCGCACTTATATCGGGAGCTACATGAGGTAACATACTAAGGGGTGAGCTCATTATGAGTGGGGATCACTCTTCTTCATATTTAGGCATGGGAGCACCTTCCTATGACTCGACCGGTGAGTTTGAGATTTAGGGCAGTAGACCAGCCCTATGTATATATGTATGGCGATATGATGAGTCAACCCCACCTTGGGAAGTTAGAGTGGTGGCGGTGGGCACTGGATGATTTAGATGCAGTGATTTGGAGGCTGTATATTGAGTGCAAGCCCTAGGAGGATGACGCAGAGGCCTTTCCGTATGTGTTCATGAGACAATACCTCATTGGTAGGACAGCCTACAATGTGGAGAGACAGCTTCCTAGGAGAGTATTGAGACAATTTGGGCGAGGCAGGGATTGCCTAGTGGATCAAGAGAGTATGCACAGGTGGTCCAAGAGAGGTTCTAGTGGGGACCAGTGTTACCTTATGATTAGGCTTTGGCAGAGTTTTGCATGCTACAGGTGAGACCATGGCAGATGAGGGCGAGGATTGTAGATGTAGGGGTTACGGAGGAGTATACACAGTATATCACCGCACATCCGATTCCTTAGATATCTAATCTAGCAGAGCCTATTCCATCCTTTGAGGAGGAGAGGAGATAGAGATGAAGGAGGAGAGGAGGTCATGGAGTAGTAGGTGGACAAGGGAGAGGGGATGGTGGTGGTGGGGATGGAGGAGGTGGTGATGGAGGAGGAGGAGGAGAGGGTGGGGGTTTTGGAGGAGGTGGTGGATTCAAACGTGGAGGTGGGGGTGGTGGATGATTATAGCGGAGAGGGAGAGGTGGGTAGCCATTGTGGCTATCCCAGGGACCTTTGATGCAGGGAGGCATGAGATTAGGTGGCAGGGATGCAGGGGAGGGACAGGCACCTATGGATACAGGAGAGGGAGCCACTAGAGAGGAACCTATGGATACAAGGGAGGGAGCTACTGGAGGAGATCTGTGGGATCATATGATACTAGTGTTGTAGACTCGATTAGAGGATATGGATGCAGAGGTGGCAGCTAGAGATGTTCAATTGTTTGCACGAGAGTCGGAGCTAACTATAGTGTTGTGGGAGAGAGATTAGGCCGTTGACAGGGTGATCTAGTTACAGGAGAGAGTGTCAGCCTTGGAGGGAGTATAGGGACATGGGTCGTCGACTGATTCCCTGGCGAGAGAGTTATGGAGGGTAGGTGCAGAGGTTGATTACTGGCGGGGTCTATATGAGTAGGAGGTGCCATCTATTCGACGAGCACTGAGTTATTCACAGATGCATTGGGAGAGATCAGAGTGGTCTTAGAGGATGCAGAGCAGTGGGGGTGTGATGGGTACTCCACGGCGAGGTAGTGCAGGTGGTGTAGGGGATAGTGGGGGAGCAGGTGGTGATGGTGGTGCAGCATCTGGTCAGAGTGGCATTTGAGAGAGCATTTTTGTATGTTTTTACATTGTCATTTTGTACTGTATCTTGGATAGCTCTTGGTAGCCGATATTTTGGACTTCATTGTACTCTAATACATGTATGTTTTTGTGATGATATGATATATGAGGAGATCCCATATTCTATGATGATATGCTTGTTGATGATATGTATGGACTTATGTAGGGTGATGATCTATGATGTATGCTTAGATGGATATTTGTACTTGTTATATGTAGGTGTGGATGAGATGATTCATATATGCATGTTATGTTTGATTTATATGATGTCTATATGCATGTTTTATGAATGTGGTACTAACATGTGGATGCAAGTTTATATGTATGCATGATGTGTTGGTGAAATGCTTTATGCATGTATGAAATACCATGATGATGATGTATGCATAATGAAATGATACTAATTATGATATAGATAGTACTTGTGCTTTATGTCAATGATGAGATGATGATATGCAATGATGTTTGATGTAATGTATGAATGATTAATGTAAATGCCTTTAGAGGGTTTTTAAAATGAATGCAATATGGATAAACAAATGTAAAGTACAAATGTTTATAATATGATATCTAAATGAATGTATATGTATAAACCCATTTTGAGACAAATGGTTTTGTTTCTTATGATCTAAATGTTTGATAAACATGACTAAGCAAATTGATAATGTGGTGATAATGCAACTCATGGGTAATGAATAACTGCACCTTAATGCAATTAAAAGGATAATGAATGCATTCTAATGAATCTTAAATGACATTTGTTGTAAAATGCAATGAATGAGTATAAGAATATACTAGATGGATAAATGCATGCACTTAACTAATGGATAGATAAATAAATGTATGCAACTATGGAAATTTTAAATAAATATATAGTAAACAAGTTTTAAATGATGATAAATGATGAGTTGTGAATAATACAAAAATGAATGCATAGTAATGGCTAATAATGGTAATAAATGCAATGATGAGAATTTTTCATATAAATGAATCTAAATGCCATGAGTTTTGTAATGATGAAATGATGTAATGATACTAATGCAAGTACATGATAATGAACTATATGTATTTAAATGTGATTTAAATGATATGAAATGCACTCTAATGAATGGCTAAGAATGAACCTATATGCAAGCATATGATAATGAACTGGGTGCATTTAAATTCAACTAAATGTAATGAAATGATGATGTGCTCATGATAGATGAATGCAAGGTTGTTTAGACTTTGCATGACACACTGATGATGTATCAAAGAACTATGTCATAATTGTATCCAAGACCAATTTGTTTTTCAAATAACTTCTCATTTAATCATGTTCACACTTGCATATAAAACCATACATATGAATAATGAATGATTAAATGGATGGGTGACATGCAATGGAATGCAATATAAATAGATGGGATGGAATGATGATCCATAGTGCTTTATTTTCATCATTGAGCATGGTAATATTGAACTTGGATGAGGCAGTAGGAACCAAGGATGGAGCATTGTACCTGCAAACAAACAATATACATAAATAATAAAGAATATAGACCCTTCATAATGGTTCATGCTCATATGATTGAGGTATACGCTGTAGTCAGCAAGCCGTAGTGATCCATGACTGTATTTTGCACAAGATCACGTAGCTTAGTGAACTTCCCACGTAGACACCATTAGTACATGCCCCAAAACTTCATTGGAATAATTCACAAAAGATACACAAACAATGCTTAGGAACCATCCCAACCACTCTAATCACTTGTGGATATCCCAGAGTAGCATAGGAACCTGATATAAATGAATAAATAACTAACAAACCGACCAAGTACTTGATAGCTTTAAGCAGAATTTTCTTGTCAAAGAAAATGTTATCATGTCTTTGTTTTGGGTAAGGAAGGATGCATCCTTGTTAAGACAGTTGTATGTCGATGTTGATTTTTTGGTTGATATTTGAGTATTTCAAAATGTTTGTTTGGTATCTGCTTGGATGTGTATATACAAGGCATGGCTATTTTTTTGTTTGATTTTTGATGTTTTATGATGTTTTTGGTATTTTGTGAAACAATTTTCTGAGTGAAGAACCCATATGAATCATAAGTAATGTAGAATCCACTTCCATCAATAGGTTAAGGGCATTGCCCCCAGTTTAAAGACGCATGAAGTATTATCTGTGATTGCATATCAATAACAAGCCATGGTTTGAATGACAGATGAGTGGATGCAATGAATGTGATTGCAACAAGTTTGAAAGAAAATGGATTCATAGCCTTTATGAGTACACATGTTTGCCAAGTTTTTACCATTGCACTTATCCAAGGTTCCACCAGAGTGGTTGTTCACCATTTGGATGCATGATTTTTCTTTACTATTTTGATTTTTTTTGTATTTTCTTCAAGACATTTATCTGAATGTTTTTGATGTTTTTTTGGTATGTATGGGAGCCTGATGCTCTGTGCATCTTATGTATAAAACCATTTGAGGTGCATGTTGTTGATTGGATCTACTAGCGGTTCTCCTTCTGAAGTAGCCAACTGATATGCCCCAGACCCAAATACGGCAATGATAACATATGGACCCAACCAGTTTGATTCAAAATTTCCCTAATGTTCTTTGTTTGGTTGGTTACAAGGATTCTCTTGAAGAACAAGATCACCTACCTCAAATGTGCAAGGTCTAACTCGATGATTATAGCTTCTACCCATGCGTTGCTAATAAGCTTTGAGGTGATTGTATGCAGCTTGTAATTTCTCATCAAGTAGCTCCAAGTCTTGAAGACCTGATACTTTATATGCTGTTATGCAAGGAAACCCATAGAGATGGTATCTTGACCTCAATAGGTAAGATAGCTTCTGCTCCATAGACCAGTGAGTAGGGAGTTGCACCTATAGGGGTTAGAATACTAGTTCGATACACCCATAGTGCTGGATTTAATGGAACATGCCAATGACGGTCGGCATCATTGACTGTCTTCTTGAGGATTCTCAGTGTGTTCTTATTTGATGCTTCAGCCTGACCATTGCCTTGTGGGTAATAGGGAGTGGAAAAGTGATGTTGGATATGAAACTTCTCACAGAGTTCACGGACAACCTGATTTTTGAAAGGAAGCTCGTTATCTGTGATGATGGACATGGGTACACCATACTGGCAGATGATGTAATTAAGGATGAATGAGGCGATCTATTTGTCGGTGACTTGGGTAAGTGGAACAGCTTCAATCCACTTTGTGAAATATTCAGTAGCGGTAATGATGAACTCATGACCATTGGATGAGGATGGATGGATCTTACCCACAAGGTCAAGGCCCCATTGATAAAAGGGCCATTGTGTTGTGATTGGTTGCAATTCTTGTGTTGGTGCATGTATCAGGTCTCCATGAACTTGGCATTTCTTGCATTTTCTGACAAAATAGTAGGAGTCTTTTTCCATAGACGACTAATAGTATCCAACTCGTATGATCTTCTTAGTAGTGAAGGACTGCTTGTGTGAGTTCCATAAATTCCTTCATGTATCTCTTCCAAGGCCTTTGTTATCTCATCCTATTCGAGACATCGAAGGAGAGTACCATCAAGACTACGTTGGTATAGCGTTTCAACAATATTGGTATATCGAGCGGTTTGGCGAATGAAGGTTTTTCATTGGTTATTCGATTGGTTAGGAGGAAGTGTATGATTGTGTAGATAGGTGTAGAACTCACCATACCATGGGGATTTGGAACCAACAATGCGACATAACATCTCAGATTCGGGGATATCATAAGCAGAAATCCAAAGTTGTTATACCAAGAACTCATAGCGTGTTGAATTATGTGGAAGATCTAGGAGAGATGCAATAGTAGCCATAGCATCAGCAGCTCGATTCTGATCTCTGGGTATCTTCTCAAAGGTGATAGTAGTAAATGATGCCTTTAATTTGTCCACCATTTGCTTGTACGGCATGAGTTTGTCATCCTTGGTCTGATATTCGTCTGTGGCTTGTCGAATGACCAGTTGGGAGTCACCATATATCTGTAACTCTTTCAATTTCCATTGTATGGCTAGTCAAAGTCCTGTGATCAAGGCCTCATACTCTGCTATGTTGTTTGTGCATGGAAATGTGAGCCTGTAAGACTTCAGGATGCTATCACCTTGAGGTGTGATAAACAGAATGCCTACCCCCGAGCCATGCCAAGTGTATGAACCATCAAAGTATAGTTTCCATGGTGGTGCTTCTATGATCATGAAGATCTCTTCATCGGGAAAATTAGAAATGAGAGGATGATTGTCTATGAGAGGTGCATCGGCCAATTGATCTACAATAACTTGACCTGTGATAGCCTTACAGTCCACATACTCGATGTCAAATTTACTTAGAATCATCACCCATTTGGCCAAGCGACCTGTCAATGCTGCTTTGTTGAGTAAGTACTTTAGTGGATCTATCTTGGCATTGAGTTGTACTTTATGTGTTAATAGATAGTGCCTCATTTTAGTGGCTACCAAGATTACTGCTAGGCATGCTCACTCAATAGGTGTGTAATTGAGTTCATAGCCGGCCAATGTGCGAGAGATATAGTATACAGCACACTCTTTCCCTTCTGCATTGTGTTGTGCCAGTAGTACACCCAATGTTGTATTTGTTGCTAAAATATAGAGCAATAGAGGTTTACTTGCATCTGGTGGGATCAGCAATGGTGTATTCATGAGATAGTCTTTAAGCATTTGGAATGCTTGCTGGCATTTGGTATCCCATTGAAAGTGGATGTTCTTGTGTAATAAGTGTGTAAAGGGGTGACACTTATCTGCCAGTTGTGCAATGAATCTTTGGATGGATTGTAGCCGCCCTTGTAATGTCCTTGGCTAATTGATGTTCTTTAGAGGTGGCATGTCCATGATTGCTTTGACCTTTGTAGGATCGACCTCAATGCCTTTGCTTGAGATAATATATCCTAGAAGTTTCCCTGAGGTTACTCCAAAGACACATTTCTTTGGGTTGAGTCGAACATGATATTGTTCCAGTCTGTCAAAGATTTTCTCTAATATTTCTAGATGACCTTCTCTTGTGAGTGATTTTGTCATTAAGTCATCAACATAATCTTCCATTATGGTATGCATCATATCATGAAAGACGGTTGTCGTTGCTCATTGATAGGTCACTCCTGCATTCTTTAGACCGAAAGGCATTACATTCCAGTAGTATGTTCCTCATGGACATGTGAAGGCCATCTTATGTTGATTTTCTGGTGCGATCTTTATCTTGTTGTACCCTGAAAAGCCATCCATGAGAGAAAGCATGGCATGTCCTGTTGTTAGGTCTATGATTATGTCGATATTTGGTAGGGGGAAATCATCTCTAGGATAGGCCTTATTTAGATCTCTGAAGTTAGTACAGATACGGATGCCCCCATTGGGTTTGCCGACAGGCACAATATTGGATATCCAATCTGCATAATCAATTGGTATAATAAAACCAACATCCAAGAGTTTCTTAAGTTCTGCTTTGGCGAGCACAGCTATCTGAGGGTGCATCTTATGAAGCTTCTGTTTGACAGGTTTGGAACCTTCTGCTACGATGAGGTGATGCATGACTAAATCCAAATCAAGACCAAGCATGTCTACATATAACCATGCAAAATTAATCTGGCGTTTCTAGAAGAATTTGACAAACTTAGGTTGTTCCTCTGGAGTTAAAAGAGATGCCAAATGTATGTGGTGAGGAGTTTTAGGAGTCCCCACATTGTATTCTTTTGTTTCTTGAATAAGGATTGTTGAGCATTCTTGTTGTGTACTAGAGGGGAGGATGTCAAACCTTTCATCTTCAGGTGCCTCACAAAAGTTTTCACCATTGGATACACCCTTTCTTTTTACTTTTGTGGGATCCAACAGTGCCATAGTGTGGTTTTCACTGGAAGATCAATGTTTTATTGTTATATTTTTGTAGCTGAAAGGTCTGGCATCCACCCCAAAGTATGTTGTGCTATTCAGGCTTTGTGATCCTCGCTTGGTATGTTATCCCTTAGGTCCAAAAAGTCAATGATCACCTCATCGTTTTGGAAATGGTCAAGGCATGGGGGATTAGATTGGTTCCATTCGATGAGTTCGGGATGTTTAATGGGAATTACCTCATCAATCAGATTAAGTTCATGAGATGTTTTAGTGAGGGTCAAGACGTTGTGGTGAAGGTTGTTGATGGTACTCTCCCTATTAGAATCAGGCATAGGATGTGACGTAGGGTCTATGGAAGATGTTTCCAATTCAGGAACCCAAGAGGTCTTTATTTGTGCTTCTCTATAAACAAGGATGTCTTTGCGACGGGGAGGTAGTGATGCATCTTCCTCATCTGAAGTATTAAGCTGGATGGAATCCAATTCCCACTTATGGGAGTCAGTCTTTGAGTCGCTTTCCAGTATCCGATTACTATACCATACTGGGATGGCCTTTGAGTTAAACACTACAGGTGTGATCGACTGATGTACCATTGTCGATGAAATGATCGGTGTTGTAGGAAGGATTATGGGGATCAATGAATCCGATACGGGGAGTATCGGCATTGTTGAATCTACTGCTTCTGCTGGAATTGTTGGGGGTTCTTATATGGTGAATGGTGTTGTTGATGCGGTTGTTGCAGTTGATGAGATTGTTGGGATGTTCAACCATATTGGGGAAATTGGTGTGGTTTTGGGTGCTACTGGTATAATCAAAGGTGACCTCTTTATGTTTGTAGTAGGTTGATATAGAGGTTTGTTGGGTTTCCCTTTGAATCTGAGTTTAGGAAGAATCTCCTTTTGAAAGCCTAAGCCTATGTTATCTTTGGGCTTTAATTCTGGCTGCAGCGGTTCATGTCGTCCTTGCTTGCAAGGTCCCAAAGCACTCTGACCATCATAACCCATTCTTTGCATAATGAGAAATCCTTTTCCATACTGATCTGTGGGAATCTTAGCTTGTGGGATGTCTGTGGTGATAGGGTCTTTATAGATCCATTCTGCTAAGTCTTCATCTCTGGTCTCTTCTTCTTGACTCTTTCCAAGGATGAAAGGCATCAAAATGAATGTTGGCTTGACCAGTAGTGTTTGAAGTAACCTTTGAGGTTTACCATGAGTTCTAGGAGAAGTGGACATTTGGCCAACACAAAAGAGTTGGCTTAGATTGTACTCTCCAGGACCTTCCTCTGCCATTTTCATCTTGAGCTTCTCTTGCTTGGGTATAGTGGTGTTTGAACTGGAAAGAGAGGTTGGACTAATGTATGGGGTGGAAGATGTGGCTTCTCTGTTGTTAGGAATGGTAATCTCTGGTTGATGATTGATATTGTGACAATATGCAAATGGATTTGCAACACCCAAGATTGTAATTTCTACACCATTATGAGGAAACTTGATACACTGGTAGTAGGTGGATGGAATGGCTTGCATGACATGTATCCAAGGTCTTCCTAACAATAAATTATATGGTAGAGGAAGGTCCAGAACTTGACATATGATGTGCTTCACCATTGGGCCCACGTGGATTGGTAACACAACTGCTCCTTTGGATGAACGCTCTACATCATCATAAGCTTTTATGGTTATCTTTTTGTGGGAATCCACTAATTCAACTGCATACCCCAATGCTATAACCAATTGTAGTGTACAGATATTTAGGCCTGCTCCATTGTCGATCAAGACTCGCTTGATCCGATGTTGGTTGATAAATCCTTCAATATGGAGTGAGGCGTTATGAGGTTTCTAGAAAGATGTATTGTCACTTTCAGAGAAAGTGAGACATGGTGATGACCTCAGATTTCCAACCATAGCTTGGAATTGATCTGTATTTAGATTCGCATGGACTGACGCTTCTTGGAGAGCTTGATCCAAGATTGTTTTATGAGATGGGGATAGGCACAAAAGCTCTAAGATGGAGATAAGTGCAGGTGTCTTATCTAACTATTCCACAAGGTTATACTGCTTTGGGATGGATGGGGTGCCTTGTGGAGCTTCTTTAACGGTGATCTTGCCACAATGTGTAACAACATTGCAGGTAGAGCTTGGATTTTTGATGGTAATGGTTGCAATTTGTTCATTGGCATCATATAGGTGATTCATAGTGTAATTATAGGTGGCTAACATATGATCAATGGTATCTGTGTTTCACCCTGAAGTGGAAGGACCCCTTTAATCTTGTGATGGAAGTGGATTTTTAAACATAAGATGATCATTATCAGTAATTTTTGGGTCGTGTCCTTTAATTTCAATCTCACCTCGGTCAATGAGATCTCGAATAAGATCTTTCAATCTGTGACAATTACTTGTTTTATGCCCTTTCCCTTGATGGAATTTGCAATGTTCATTATCCCTCCACCATGAAGGTTTGACTTGAGGTTCGTAATTGGACATCTTTGGTAGGGTCACCAGATTTGAAGAGACCAACTGACGTAACACCGTTTCAATAGGTTCCCCTAAGGGAGTGTACGTTCATTTTTGTTTATAATTTTGTTGTTGTTGACTTGGTTCTTCTTGTGGTACATTGTGTCCTTGATTTGGTGGGGGAGGAACCGTGTTGGTCTTAGGAGGGGGGTTTTGCCCTGCAAAGCGGACCATAGGTTGTGCACTTTTAATAGTTCTTACATCTACAACCCCATCATTGACTATGTTTTTGTTTTTGTTCCAAAAATTAGGCTTATCACTATTGAAGCACAGGCGAGGGCCATCCTTTGGCTCATTGTATATCTTGATAAGCCCTTTTTTGATGAGAGCCTGCTCACATTTTAAACCTTTGGTGATCATGTCATTGAAGGATTTTGTGCCTTTCATGTCTAAGTGAAATTCCATTTCTTTGTTTAAGTTGGAAATAAATATTTCCACTAGTTCTTGTTCAGGTAATTGAAGAGAACATCTGCTAGACATTTGATGCCATCGCTGCAGAAAAACTAAAAATAGCTCTCCTAGTTTTTGCTTAGTGTTACACAGATCGGCCATGGTGATATCACATTCAATGTTGTGTGAGTAATGTGCCAAGAATTTCTGGACCAGTTCTTCGAGTGTCCTAATGCCACTTGGTAGTCGGGAAAACCATGATGTGGTTGTCCCTCCCAAACTTTGGGGAAAGAGTCACATTAGGTATGTGTCCTCGTATGTCACTTCTAGGCAAGTTGAATGAAATTCTCTAACATGATCGCGAGGATCTCCTTTTCCTCGATAATTTTTGAACTTAGGTGTTTCAAACCCTCATGGAAAAGGTGGCATATGTAGATTCCTATCAAAGGGATAGGGACAAATATCATTAAGTGAAAACTGGTTTGTTTTCACACCTCTGTGAAGTTGTTGGGCTAAATTCTCAACTTGTTGCCGCAACATGTCTATGTCATTTGGAGGAGGAGGAGGTGGGGGATTTCCTTGATGAAGGTTATATCTAATGTGATCTCGACCTCTTTCATCCTCATTATGACTTTGGTATTCTGATGCTTGCCTTAGTTGTGCAATATCAAAATCAGAGGGTAGTTTGGCTCCCTCTTGGGCAAGTCTTAAAAAGTGAGCATCAGCATTGCTCCTGAGTATCTCGTCAAAAAGTTGATTAAAGAGAGGGTTGTGTTGTGCCCTTTCTATTGTTGTAAGAGTAGGAGTACTTGGATTTTCATCATTTGTGTTTCCTCCAAGAGCTTCTTAGAATTCATTGAGATTTTCCTCCTCTTCTTCTTCAATTTCTAGTTGTCTGGACCTTGATCTGGTTTGAGCCATTTTGTTTACAAGTTTTTGTTGAAGTTTAGTGAAAATGATGATGAGTTGGTGATGGAATGAAAGATTGATGTTTGGTGAAGTGTTTTACATATGGATCTCTAACACTAAAGGTAGATGTTACCAAAAGTCCTTCCTTGAATTGTTTGTTGTGTTTGTTGACAATGTTTGATGTGATAAGGTTTAGAGAGGCTTGAGATGTGTTATAGACCCAACTACCTAGTAATGAGAGGATGCACTCATAGACTAGTTTTTAACCCGCGTAGAAACGCCTCTTAGGATGAGCTTATCCTAGATGTAGAGACACTCTAAAAAGTGATGTATTGTGTTTCATTCAAGCAATATCAAAATAGAACTTAGGACAAAAAAAACCTCTTGATGTTTTGAGAGTTGGAATGGATTTGATGAGGTGTGAATGTGATAATGGATGAAATGTTAACTTCAATAAAAACTTTGTGTTACAAAAGGAACAAACTCTTCCTCTTCTCTTTCAGGGGTTGGTGGTTCTTCCCTAGCTGAGTTATATGTGATACAAATGTCTGGAAAGAAAGCAGGATTGATTTTGCCTCCCTTGTTTTTATGATAAATCAAAGCTCTATATTGAGTAAAAGCTTTGTGGTTTAATGACTCTTGATCAGACTCGTTTGATTTTCCTTGAAGATATAGATGCATGTGACGTAAGAAGGTTCTATGTGAGATAAAGATTTGTCTATTAAGATAGAAGAATTTCCTTCTTTTGATGAAAGCCTTTGAGCTCAATGGTATTTTCTTCAAGTTGACATGTTGATGAAGATTCTTCTTTCTCAAGACGTGAAGAATGGTCATATAGTTTGATACTTTGTTTTTGCACTTTGTTTTGGATCTTTGTTGGTATTTGAAAATGTTTGGATGAATACTTATTTTTGGAAATAATTTTTTATTTTTCTTTGACAAGAAAACAAAGCAAGCACACAAACACAAGAATGTTGCCTCAAAAGGAACAAATAAGTGTGGGTCTAGATCAACCCAATCTTTGGACTTTTATGACCCTTTCTTTCCAAATGTTTTTGAGTATGTTTTTCCAAAAAGCCTGAAGTCGGCTCAGTTTATCACTGGTCTTGACACAAAATGAAGACACTTCAAACACACTTTATCCCTAAGGTCAAATGGCTAGTTGCGATAAATTTAGCCCACATCTTGATATTTCTTCAACTTTGGTACTACATACCTTATGAATCCCGCCATGGCAGGTAAGGATGTGATATACTAAGTCTTGCACGAGCATAACAAATAGATGATCCCTATGATGGGGGAGTCACCATTTTTATCAGGCTACAATTAACCTTTCAAAAAGCTATGTTTCTTCTCAAGGAAATATGTATGGTGAGTATCTTGGGAGCAAAACCTTCTATGCTCTTGCACTGAATTTATCACAAATATCCTCAATCAATAGAACGGGTGGGCTACTACATAAAGGTGTTTAGTAATTTTTGATGTCTTTGGACATAAGTTCATTCTGTAGTGACTCACTTAAGAGCCTTGTAACTTGTGGTGGGGCCCATTTGTCCTTTTGACAAGTTACACTGTAGGAATAGTTATACCCAAGGCTACAGCTTTCGCTCACACCTGATTTCTATAGCGGCTCGAAGGATTTACCGTGTGAGGTCATTCCCAAGAGTGATGTGTCTCTTGGTAGGCCTCTTTTAAAAATAGAAACTTTGAGTGTTACTAACACTTTTCTCTTGCACCTAGGACCACGAAAGTCAAGGGAGAGGATAGTGTGTGTTAGAAGTAGGACCACTCGACAAACTTTTTTGCACAAGAGTGCCAAACACAAAAGACACTTGTTCTTTTTAACTTATCATTGCAATGGTGATCTAACTATTTGGAGATGTTGCTCTAACCGTCATGGTGCTCTTTTTATCCTTCAAAGGCAATATGTTGAGTAAACTAGGAAAATGAAATCCCGGTCAACTTAATGAAAAGCACATTTTGCTTTGAAAGGAAATCAATTGTAAAAAAACAAAAAAAAACAAGTTGATTGTTCTTTTTATTTGCCCAAAACAAAATGTGGATTGTGAATTTTAGCTTGAGTTGATGCAAGGAAATCAAAATTTGTCTTGTTGAGTTTTAAGCACCAAAAATGAAGTGTTTGAAGTTGATTTTTAAGCACCAAAAAAGGAAGTGTTCAAATTGCCTATCTTGCATGAAAAATAAAGTTTGTTGTGAGTTTTTAAAGCACCAAAATGAAGTCTTTGAGGTTTGGTTTTTAAGCACCAAAATGAAGTGTTTTAAAGTTAATT
>NC_081411.1:160403029-160441088 GCF_030272615.1 Cryptomeria japonica
TCTTTCCCTAAGGTTGTGCACCTTTGTCCTGCAAGTCAAAATCAAGAGCAATGAATTTACTTGGCCTTCAGCCTAAAACTTGTAAACTTGTTTCCATATAGTGGGATAGTTCGCATTGTGGTTTTTACCTCATTGCCTTCTCCATTTAAATTCTTAGTGTTTATGTGTGTTTTATTTGCTTTTTTTCAATTCTTTACTTGTGCACATATGGTGACCAGAACTATTGATAATTTTATGGATAAACTGGTTAAGTTTTAATATATGTTGGTTCATGCCCACCCCAGCACCCTTGAACATTTGGAAGTGTTTGATTTTTGTAATATGTTTGAGTTATATATGTATTTATTAATCCCAACCAAAAAAATACTATTATTCCTATTTAAAATGAGACTACCTCATCTAAAGCTCTTGATATCCCTAAATTGGTTACCCATAGCTCCATACCTAGATTTTGTTCTTTATTATTTGTTAATCCTTTTATCCTATCATCTTGTCATATTGATCATACACATGTTTCCCTTAGAAATATATTGAAGAAGAGGACACACTCCCCTTCATCTTGATTTATAGGTGGAAATAAAAGAGAAATTTGGTAATGTTTAATCTAACATGAATAATATTATTAGCAACCAATAGAGTACTTTTAGTTCACTCTCATCTATTGTATCTTTCATAAATATGTTATGAGAAGCTTTCCCAACAACCTAATTAATTTTCCACTCAAATGTTGAAAGGTTCAAGAATTTTTTTTTAATCTTCCACACCTATGGAAACTATGAAATAAAAACTATTAAAGATTAGTCAAAAATATAAATAGAAAACAATAGAACTCTCCCTATCTTAAAGAAGAGAAAACTAATGATGAATGAGCTAATGACAATCACAAGTCTCAATGACATCAAAGTTATTTAGGGTGACTAATGTTTTATTTTTCTTCTCAACTTGTTTATATTAATTCTAAAAATATGAAGCTTCTATTTCCTTGTATTAGGTGGGCCCTCATACAATATTACCTTATTACATCAACCCTCATACAATATTACCTTATTACATCAATACACTAGATATAAATGATTAAGAGTTTTCATCTATAGTGTTTCATGACTACTACCCTATCAACAATGCAAATAATTTCCCTTCAATTGTTTCATGGGATTTGATACAACATTGGAAAGCACAAACCAAACAAATGTTTATCATTAAATCACAACTAAGGATTATATCATTGAGCAAAAATTAAGTGTATTATATTATGGCTTTGATAAAGACTTTCAAACACAACTTCTTGAACTATCAAACTATAGGAATGTAACTAATTATTTGAACAATAATGAGTATTCCAGTATGCAAACCTAAATATTTAATTATAATTTATTTTTAATTATGATATATACATGTGAATGATAATAAGGAATAACATCATTTGAGAAATTAGAGGCTCTAACCTGGATGCTATAATAATAATAAACAATACTTAATGTGACTTATTCTGAAATTAATGAAGATATTGGGAATGACAATGGTATTACAACAATTCATAATTTATGCTATTGAATATTAAAGTAATAGGAATTAAGAAGAAGGGTGAAAATAACCAGTTTACAATGAATAACAAGAAAATATGATAAAATATTAGACATGCTAAAAATTACTCTTCTTGTGAGGAACAATCATGTAATAAAATATTCTAGTAAGAATGATTAACATGTCTAATAAAAATCTGACAACTTGAAGATAAATCTGAAAACATAAAAAAATGGAATACATGATCTAATATTCTAACAAAAGGAAGAGAAAGATACTATCACAAGAATGATTTATAGTATTTATAATAATCTCTTCGAGTGTTCACAATAGAGTATTCATTCAAGGTACAAGAAGAAGTACAAAAAATTGATCTGATATCGATAATTTGGTGCTTGCCACATGTGGCAATGCCCAAATGGTTTGAATTGAGCAAGACTAAAGCTTTATCACTCCAAGCCAATTTGGTGAGTACCAATTTCTTTGATAGAAACCAAAAAAAAGGTCATATTTTGGTAGATTTACTCTCTAATAATACTTAATTACATTCTCTATATTTTATGAAAGTGAAATTAAAAAAGTCTTTTCATTGACATGGTGCTTATTAAATTCATCTTGAAGCCTTAACACAAAAAACATATTGTTATTCCTATATAAAATGGGGCTGCATAATATAAAACTCTTGGTATCCCCAAATTAATTATTCATCACTTGATTTTTCTATTTACTGATATTAATTCTAAAAATATAGAGCTTCCATTTTCTTGTATTAAGTGGCCCCTCATATAATGCCTTATTACATTAATACAATGGATACAAATAATTAGATTTGTAAATACAGTGGATAAAATGATTAGATTTGTACTCTATACTCTTTCATGACTACTACCTTAGCAATAATGCAAATAATTTCCCTCTTCAAAATTCCTTGGGATATGATACAAGATTGGAAAGCACAAAGCATACCCATTTATGATGAAATAATCACTAGGGATTATGTTATTGAGCACAAATTAAATGTACTATAATATTCCTTTGGTAAAGGCTTTCAAATCAATAGTTTTCTAGAATCGTATCTTACCAGAAAAATGAAAGGAATAACTTTCACATACATTGTTGGCATGGAAATCTAGGGTGTGGATCAAGAGATAACATTCCTTTTTTTAAAAACTTTATTTTCTCTTACACCTGGCCTCCGGATGAAGCATAGGCGGTCGGTATGCTGCATACCTAGATGCTACCGACCTTTTAAAAGAATGTCAGAATATATATTTAACATTTGATGTGACAGTTTTGTGAATCAACGTTGTCCATCTGCATACATTAGTATGTGACATTCAATTCGAGGTTATCTACTGAGTTATAGCAGAATTTTTGTATTACATCATCTGATGAGGTGTACGAGTTTGCGTGTAATGAACGCAGTGCATCTCTATAAATTAGCTTCAAGGAATTGGAAAGGTAAGCTCTCAGTTGGTAAGCATTAAGTTGTGTGCTGTGTGATAATATTTTGCAAAACAGTTACAATGGAATTCGCCAAGTGCTCCAGGGATCCAATCCCGTTACTATTTGGGCAGTGGCGTTTGGCTTCTGTGAAAGAAGTGAAAGACAATATTGAGCAGATTAAGAATCAAAATGTCCTCTCTGACTGGAGTATCCTACGTCTTTTGGATGGATGGGTTGATGGCCCTGGCTATGGATGGAACGTTGAGCAAAGCTACAGGGAAGGCGTTGGGGAGATGCTTCTTGTTAAAACAAAGGCATCAAGAAAGGGAGGTAAGTTTTTCTGACCAACTTGTTCATTTTTTGTTCAACTGCTTACTAGTTAATGGGGCAGCATGCCGTCTTAACATCTTTAGTTCAACTTCATTTGATAAAAACGTTTAAAACGACACTAATTATCATCCGACTTTTATGCAGATGGTGCACTCGTTCCAGAAATGTACTCCGGAGTTTACCTCACTGAAAATGGACGAGATGTCGCTTTAAGTTTTTCGATGAAAGATAAAATTACTGAAGTTATATACTTCATTTTCTCTGCCTACACCAAGCCTGCAGAGCGTGAAGCCCAGTTCGGTTGCTTGATGAGTAAAATCACGCAGAATTCTGGGTTGAAGGCATAATGATGGGCTGCGCTATCTTTGCTCGTCACTATTATTATAGTGTGGAATATTATTACAGTGTGGTATTATTATAGTGTGGTATGTTTGTGATCTAAATCATCCAAGCTTTGTTGAACATCTATACTAAGTCATAATATTATGTTCTATGTTTTTGGGTGTGGTGGACATTAAAATTTAGAGTAGGGTGGATTTATCCAGAATATTTTTTTTTTAATAATTGTTAAAATATTTAAAACATACTGAATAGAGTATAAAATTAGTAGTATTTATTTTGTATAAGTTTTATTATGCTTGGTTATAATTATTAATATTTCTAATTATTACGAAGAAAAAAATCTTTTAAAGAGAATTAGCATTAAGGAGTAATTTTTAGTTATAGAAGTAAAAATTTATAAAAAGCTAGATTCTTTTAAAAATAATTAGTACGTAGGAGAGAATTTAAAATCTTAGTATAATGATCTTTGCAAGCATTGCATAATGTCAATGTTAATAAGTCTGCACATTTGATCTCAATACGTACCATAGAGTTTCTCTTAAGATGACATGCTTTGAGGAAAAAGTTACATTTATATTACATGTGGCCTCTTCTATGTTTTAATAATAAATAAATGAGAGTTTTTCTGCATACTCTATGTCTTGTATAACAAATAAAAAACTTTGATTCATTTTTTTAAATTTGAAAGGAAATGCAAGTGTAAAGAATAGAAAATATGGATGGCTAAGGCTTTAGTTAAATAAGTACAATATAATGGCACATAAGAATTCACTAAAGATAATAAATTTTAAAAATAGCATGGTCAAAAGAGGGTCATGGCCTACTATATTAAAAAATTCAAAACATCATACAACAATTGGACAGTGTCACAATTTTATAAATCAATAATATTATATATAATCACAAGAATATAAAGTCTAACACAATATGTTATTGTAATTCCCAGAGATTTTAGAGTGATAGGAATTGGGCTCTTAGTAGATGTGACCACCAAATACTTGAAAGAGGCTAGAGATTAAGTGGTATAGGATGCCAATGTAATTTTGCTAGTTTGATATATTTTAAGAAGGGTTTATTGAAAAATAATTTTCATTTAATCTGAAGAACTCACACAATATATTCATTATTTGTGTTGAAATAAAAGTGAGATCGATTTAGATCTTTTGGAACAAATTTAGAAACATAATACCAAAGATTTAACAAGGGGCACAAACTAAAAGGTATGGTGCTACACTAATAAGGAATATGATAAATAAATATTGAATGATTGAAATGATAAATAAATTAACATAATACCTAGTTTGGGCATGCCTTTGGGGGAACTTTTTTGTGTCCTGTGTTGTGGGCCTCCTTTGTGTTGGATATAATTTCCACCTCTTCTTTGTTGGCCTCTATGGACCTACTCCAAGAGGGGTTTGTTGGAGCTTGCAACGAATTTTTGGATTCTTCCTCTATTGATGTGTGCTTTGTCTAATTTGCTCCTTGGTCTTTGGCTTTTGTTGTCCTAGGTTAAGGGAACTTGGAAAAATTCTTTTATCATGTTTATATATTAAGTTGAGTCTAGTGGCTTTAGGCTTCTAATTTTATAGCCAACTATTTTAAGCTTAGCTTGTGTTGTATGGCTGTGGGGTGGTTGCTAGATGGTTGAGTAATATTCTGTTGCAGTGTCCTTCTTTGAGTGGCTTTTAGACCCTCAAAAAAATTGATGGTCTTGGGTCCCTTCAAAACCTATTGTTTGAGATTTTAGATTTCCCTCAAAACCCGCTTTTCCCTTAATTAAAAACATAATATTGATCCAACGTAAAGATTAGTTATAGAAGAAATTTATACAAAATCACATTCTTAAAAATGAAACACTTCAGATTGTTCACATTTAAGTGAAGAGGGGAATTGGATCAAGTGAAACTTTTTTGAACATCTATAATAAGTCATAATATTATGTTCTATGTGAAAAAAGAGTTTCTATTTTGGGGTTCGGTGTATTTACAATTTAGAATATCGTGGATTTGTCTAGAATATGGATAGGTAGGATATCTTTATCTAATATACTGAAAATATTATAAAATAAAAAAAATATTTATTCTATATGGGCACACTAAGGTGAAGCTTGGTCTTGCTAGCTATAGGGGAGTGTTGAGAGATAAAAATGATAGGCTTCTTTCAATGATGGCATTCCCTTTGGGAATCCAAACTAATCACCTTGCTTCTGATTTCCATGGCATCAAATTGGCACGCTCTCCTAACTATATAGGAAAGTGTTGATCAAATTTCATTCTCTAAAAAATTATGAATTTCTTGAAGGGGTCTCAAAATCCTAGCTGATCAATTGATACTTTGATTATGTATTCCATGAACCTTATTCAAGACTTTGATAATATTTTGATATCTCATATTTTTTTAGGAAAGGAAATTCTTTAGTTGATAAAATTGTTGAAGTTATATACTTCATCTTTTCCACCTACACACGGCCTATAAAGCATGAAGCCCGGTTCAGTTGCTTGATGAGAAAAATCATGAGGACTTCTAGGTTGAAGGTATCTTGATGGGCTAGTCTACCTTTTCTCATCACTATTATTATAGTATAACATTATTACAATAAATATTGATAATAAAATGAATTAAATATCTAGCATATATGTATATATATATATATATAAACTAGATTCCTTTAAAAGAATCAATACATAGGAGAGATTTTATAATCTTTGTATAATGGTCATTGCAAGCATTGTATAATGAAAATGTTAAGAGTTCATGTAAATTGCTTAAAATAGATATGTGTACATCCTAGCAAATAGTTCAATAATATAACGAAGATATAAGATAGAACACATTTGATCTCAATATGTGACATAGAGTGTCTCCTAAGCTAACATATTTTGAGCCAAAGATTAAATGTACATTAGGCATGCCCTCTTCTATGTTTGCATAATAAATAAATGAACATTGTTGTTCATATTCAATGACTAGTATAAAATATTAAAAATTTGATCGCTTTTTTAAATCTAAAAAAGAAATGCAAGTGTTGACCATAGAAAATACATAAGGTTAAGCCTTTAGTTAGACAAGTACAATATTATGGCATATAAAAACTCACTAAAGATGATTAATTTTAAAAATAGCATGGTGAAAAAAGCATCATGACCTATTACACTAAAAAAATTAATCATCGTACAACAATATTGGGTGGTGTCACAATTTTATAAACTAAGAATGTTATATAGTCATAGGAATATAAGGTTTGACATAATATATTATTGTAATTTAGAAAGATTTTAGATTGACAGAAATTTGGGTTTTAGTAGATGTAACCACCAAATAGTTAAAAGAGGTTGTATATTAAGTGGCATAGGATGTCAATGAATTTTTGCTAGTTTGATATATTTTAAGAAGGGATTATTGAAAAATATTTTTTATTTAATGTTAATAACTCATGCAACATATAGATTAGTTGCGTTGAAAAAAAAGTGACTTTACTGTTGAGCTCAGAACACCCAAAACCCCCCATTTTCATATAAAATTTGTCCAATTTGGACAACTTTGGCTTGTGATTTTTTTTTTTAATTTTTACCCATTTTGGTTCATGAATTTCGAGAAATTCATTAAAAAAAATTAAAAATTAAAAATTAAAAAAATATTTTGGGCCGTTTTTTGGCATACCTAGGTTGGAATGTTGTCATTGGTTTTTTAAACCGTTGTGGCTGCCGTAGCAGCTATTGCCAATGGTTTATTGATCGTTGTAGATAGCAGTTGCTGTAGGTGGTTCTTAAACCACTATGGTGAGCAGTAACCACAGTAGTAAACTGCTTGTAGTCCCAATGCCATTAGTGACTGCCGACATAGCAGTGCCACCTACATTGCCACCGCCGCCCATAGAACCACCACCGCCATCAATGTGCCACCTCCACCATCGCTTAGCCTGGCCCACCTGCCACCTCTACCCTATCACCACTCCTGACACTTCTTTGCATGGTTTTTTATAGGCAGTTCTTTTTTAGCCATAACTTGAGAAAATGGAGTCGGATTTTGACAAACGAATAGGTGTCAAAAAGATGTTTTCGATCAAAGCCAGAAGTTCTTTTTTACACTTCGAGAGGCATATCTTGAGCATCCAAACTCCATTTTTTGCACACAAGATATCATTGGAAATATGGTTTTGTGCACTTTCTATTAGTATGGGTCTTCTTTCCAAATTTTGCTCCAAGCACATTTTTTTATATATTTTACATTTATGTACTCTAGTGAATATCTTGGATGTTTCAGCTCCTCGGATCCTTTTGTGTGTGTGGGATGACTCATCTTTGGCTATTATTTCTGTATTTCTATCCTTTTGTCTTCTTTGAGCATTGTATACATCATTTTGTAAGCATTTTCTTTTTTGCAAATGCACTGAGATAAAGTGCCACTATGCTTTGCATGATTGGGATGTTGCACATCCGTTGCCTTATTGTACTCGCACTCCATTATAAAGTGCCATGGGGGGTTTGATGTTTGCCTTTGTTTACCATATACCTTTGTCACGTGAGTGTTCCTTTCATGACACTAGCCTCATGATGTGTGTCAAGTGAGTGTTCCTTCCACGACACTAGCCTTTATATGTGTTTGTACTTCTTGGTGCACTCTCGATGTTCTTGGTTCTTCATCATGCAATTTTTATTTGCATTTAATTTCAGTGTACCTATCACCTCTCCCTTGTTAGCACTATGGGGGGTTTTCTCTTGTTGGTTGTTAGTTCTAATGCTTCCTTGGTTTGTTGGAGTGAGCTATGCATTCAGTATTTGTTCCTATGTGCAAGGCGAATGTAGTGGCTAGTTACCTATGCATCTTGGTGAGATGGATCATTTACCATATGGACACTCTTTCATTCCTATTTTTGGAGGCAACCTTCCATCTTCGATTTATCAGCTCTTTAGACTTTGGTGTTTTTGCCATCTGTATCTTCGAGTTCAATTGTTTGCATTTGTTTGCCATCTTATTTAAGTAGTGTTATTTAAGGGCACTTATGTAGATTACAATCTTCTCTACCTGATCATGTTCTATTTCAGTGGACGTTCTTCAGATCGATAGTTATTCTTTGTCAATGTTTGCAACTTCATGCTTCAGTGGTGTTCTTCATGTTCATCCTTTGTTCCTTTTTTTCTGAGATATTCTCTTATTTGGAGGCTTTTTCAGTCCTTCACTTATATTTCTCTCTTTAGGAGAGGATTTTTTCCCTTGAGGTTTTCTCTTTTTCTCCAATTTTGAGATATCTTTTGTACTTGGGTACCTCATCAGGCCTAGTTGTTGGGACCCATTGTTACTTTCATGCATTTTTTTAGTTGTTAGTTGTATTTAGCTACTCCCTAAGTTCATCTTAAGGGGGTGTGTTAGAGCTATCATTTTGTGTCTAATAATTATTTATTTAATTATTAGTCTATTATACTCTACGCTTAACCTAACTTATGAATCTTATAATTCCTTAGGGTTTTCTCTTTTAGGGTTTCTAGTATCATTTTATAAGGATTCTCTCTTTGTAATTTAAGTAATTGTATTGCATTATTCTTGCATAATCAATACGACTCCTCCTTTTTAGATCATTGAATTCTCTCATGAGGTACCCTAAGTATAATATTTCACATATATAATTGATCTTACACATGATGCATGTTTTCTAGGTGTTTATCATGGTACTTATCCAAAGCCCATAAGAATAGAGTGTCATAATCATCCTTATGATAAAGTGTTATTGCTAGGATTTTATGGATTTGTGAGGTAAGATTTTTTTGACTTTAAGTGAGATGTTGGATTTTGATGGGTGATAGTAGATGTGGATGAATTATTAAGAATTTGATATGCAAGGTGTTTTATTTGTCAAAATTTAGATGGTTTGGAACCAACATTTTTATATGCCTTACATAATAAGATTGATGACTATTTTGATGGAATTACTTGTACATGGGAGAAATATTTTCTTGTGGATCCACTATTTTTTTTATTTTTGTTTTGATCCATTTTTAAGATCCATTTTCACTTTATTTGTCCACTTGGATTTCTGGATTTGTAGCATCCTAAATTGTACTTCCTTACAATTTTGTCCTCATTTGGGTCCTCACCATGGTGGTTTTCCCCTAAGGACTAATTGGAGCATTGATTCTGCTCACACCATGTCTCAAACTTAATATTTTCATCATCTACACTTTCTCCCCCAAAATCCCATCTCCCTAATTGGCTAGGACTAGGGCAACCATGCCTTGGTCTTGAGGGACCAAAGTGCCCATGCCCTAGTCTTTCCAATTAGAGCCTAATTTGGGGCTCATAATGGTAACATTAAATGGGTGGGAACTTGGATCTCGTGTCAGCTCATGTCCGAAAATTAATTTGTTTTCCAACTAAGCATTTATAAATGGATGCCTATAATCCTAAGAAATGCTATCAAGCAATCACATATTCATTAAGAAATTAGAAATTCATTTTCAAGTGAGAAAGCAATCAATCTTCTTTCAAGCATTGGAGAAAAAATAAAGTCAAGATTCAAGCACTAGAGATAACATTTATGTTCTATATTTAATGAATACTAGCTAAATGAAACCCTAATTCCCTGTAAAGACAAACAAAACTTAATAAAAAGGTATATCAATAGTTTTTCAGACATTTTGAACATTTTTTCTCAGAAGGAAATCATTTCCATTACAAGACATCATTTACGTGTCAACTCTATTTCATGGGTAATTCTAAAACTAGGTTTTGACCTAAGGAAAACCCCTATTACCAACCATTTCCCCTTCTCTATTATGTGTAGGAACATTATTCACAGAGACGAACAGATTCCCTTTTGGATGGTGAAAAATTCAGAGGACTAGAGCGACATGCATTCTGGTCCCAACAATTCAAGTCGACCTTCTGGGAACAAATTTGAACATTGACATATTACTCAAATCTAAGTTTGTAGCTTCGGTTGATGACTGCAGCTCACTATTTGTCCATAATTGCTTCAATTTTAGCACATTTACTCGAATTTTAGCATTATTAATTAAATCAATTCAATTGAAAGGGAAAGAAGAGGCACATCTAAAACCCCTAGAATTCGATTAGAATATAGATCTATTGAGGCTAGATCTATCAAATTATATCTTTCCCTAATGTAGTTTGTCCCTAAGAAAAAAAACAGCTATTTTACTACAGAAAGTGGTGGAAACCATAATTTTTCACCATCATACAAGATTCAATGGATTTTGATATTTAAACTTTTTTTATACATAAATTATTTTGTATTGTATTGTACATGATACTTGACTTTAATATTGGTTCTAATGAGTGGGTGTAAGTAATTTAGAATGATGGTTTATGGCATGGATGAGAGGAACATTGGAAGTAATCTTATGGTTGGACAATGCATGAATCTTATTTTGATGGTTGTATTGGATGAAATTACCCCTAGTGTTGTTGAGGTATCACTAATATTATTTTATTTGTTAATTGAAGAATAGTCGAGACCTTGAAATCTGGCTAAGTGCACCAAGATGGTGAACAAAAAGGGGGGTATAAGTGGCAACTTTTTTTTTTGAAAACAGGTAAACCTGAACTTCAAAGAGATATTTGAAGGTCACAAGCTCAAAACTAGGAGTTGAGAAATGAATAAAAATTGTAGTACTCTAAATCTAGTTTATACAATACTAAAGTTTTTTAAAAATGGATAATATTAAGAGTGTCAAACCTCTCTCACACAAAAAATTGTTCCTGATTTTTTTAGGATGATAGATAAGATTGAGATCTAGAACTTTTGTATTTTTTTTGTAGTTTTCGTTGAGTATTTTTTTTTATGATTTATTGAAGTGACCGCATCTTGAAAATTTGGTCCCTGTTCATGCGCTGGGCATAAGTTGCATCAAAATAATCGAAAAATGAAAACTTATTTTTTTAAAATTGTATAGAATCTAGTGTAGAACAATAATATGTAATTTATTTTGAATTGGGTCAAGTATATCAAAATTTATAAAAAAAATGGTAGACATATGTCTGTGAGGACTGTCAAGGCACTAGTAAAGAAAATTAAAGTTTACTATGCTAATGTTGTCTAAAAATAGAAAAAATTCTATGGTTAGAAAGCTAAGAAGACATGTGAGATTATGGTGGTAATTTTAGAGATACCCTTTTGATCATTTGTAAACTTGATGATGATGAAGTCAAGAAATCACATTGGAAGATGAAAAAATGTGTAAAGGGACAAAAATAGAGGAAAAATGGGCTTGCAAGCCTTAGGGTCATTTTCCAACCCTCTAACCAAGCCAAAAATTTCATGGGTTCTGATGTGCAAGATAACCTGCTCGGGTTTTGAGAAACAAAAATTACCATTCATAGATCTACATAACCCGTATGGGTTATGTAGAACTAAAACCATTATTTTAAGTTTCACATAACCCATACGGGTTATGAAAAACCATCATTTTGAGTTTCACAAAACTAGTAGAGGTTATAAAAAGCATTATTTTGAGTTTCACAAAATCCATACAGATTATGAAAAACCATCATTTTGAGTTTCACAAAACCAGTACAGGTTATGAAAAACATCATTTTGAGTTTCACAAAACCTGTATGGGTTATGAAGACATCAAAATTTATACTTGTAGACTTAGAATTTACTACACATATTTATAGATATACATATATAATATGTGTTTATGTATGTATATATGCATATCTATAATTATATATACATATATTTATATAGATACATGTATATATGTTTGCATACATGCACGTCTCTCTTCTTTTCCGCTCTCATCTTCCTCACCCCATCACCGTATCTATCTATTTTGAGCCCTAAGTATCCTCCTTGAGTTCTATCTCATCTCTTTCCCCCTCACACTTCTCTCTCTACCGACTCTCTCACCCTCTTCTCCTTCTCGTTCTCTCTCTACCTAATGTCTCTCACCCTCTCTCTCTCTCTCTCCCTCTCTCTTGTTATCCTATCCTATTATAACACTCTCTCCCTTCTCTCTCTTTCTCTCCCCTATCTCTCCCTCTCCCCCCTCTCCTTCCCCCTCTCGTTATCTTATCCTATTTTCTTTCTCCCTCCCCCCTCTCTCTCTCTTTGTTTGTCTCTGTCTCTCTCTCTCTCCCTCTCTCCCAATCTCCTCTCTCTCTACCCCTCTCTCTCCCTCCCCCTCTCCTTATCCTATTCTTTCTATCTCTTCTTATCCCCTGTTCTCTATCTTACCCCCTCTCCCCATACTCTCTCTCTAACTATCTCTCTCACCCACTCTCCTTATCCTATTCTCTCCCTCTGTTCCTACACCCTTCTCTCTCTCTCTCAATCTTATTCTCACCCTCTCTCCCTTCTCTTTCTTTCCCTATCTCTCTCACTCTCTTCCTATCCCCTTCTCTATCTATCTCTAACACTCTCTCCCTCCCCCTCTCCTTATCCTATTCTATCCCTCTGTTCCTACCCCTACTCTCTCTCTCTCTCTCTCTCTCTCTCTCTCTCTCTCTCCCTATCTCTCTCCCTCTCTTCCTATCCCCTTCTCTCTTTGTGTCTAACTCTCTTCCTCCCCTCTCCTTACCCTATTATATCCCTCTTGCTACCCCCTATACTCTCTCTCTCTCTCTCTATGCAATTCTCCCCATCTCTACCCTATCTCTCTCTTCCTCTCCTTCTCCCTCTCCCTCTCTCTGCCCATCTCATTATCCAATCCTCTCCCTCTCTTCTTATCCTCTATTATCTCTCTTACCCCCTCTCCCCTACTCTCTCTCTCTAACCCCCTCTACTTATCCTATTCTCTCCCTCTCTTTCTATCCCCTTCTCTCTCCCTCTTCCTCCATCCCACCTCTCTCTCTCTATCTCCTATCTCTTCCTCTCCCTCTCTCTCTCCTTCCCTCTCCCCTTCTCCATTCCTCCATATCCCATCCCTCTCTCTTCTTCTCTCCCTCCCTCCCTCCATCCCCCCTCTCTCTCTCTCCCCTCTCATCCTCTCCCTCTCTCGCTCGCTCTCCCTCTCTCGCTCTCTCTCCCTCTTTCCTCTTCTCCCTTCCTCCATACCCCTTCTCTCTCTCTCTCTCTCTCTCTCTAAACCTCTCTCCCTACCCCTCTCCTTATACTATTATATTCCTCTCTTCCTACCCCCTACTCTCTCTCTCTCTCTCTCTCTCTCTCTCTCTCTCTCTCTCTCTATCCTAAACTCCCCATCTCCACCCTGTCTCTCTCTTCCTCTCCTTCTCCCTCTCTCCTAATCTTCTCTCTCTCTTCTTGTCCCCTATTCTCTTTCTTACCCCCTCTTCCCCTACTCTCTCTATAATCCCCTCTACTTATCCTATTCTCTCCCTCTCTTCCTATCCCTTTCTCTCTCCCTCTCTCCCTCTCCCACTATCCTTTTCCCAATCTCCCTCTCCCCCTCTCCTTTTCCCAATCTCCCTCTCTCTCCCTCCACCTCTATCCCCCTCTCCTTATCATACTCTCTCTCTCTCTCTCTCTCTCTCCCTATCCTTATCCTATTCTATTGCTCTCTCTCTCTCTCTCTCTCTCTCTCTCTCTCTCTCTCTCTCTCTCTCTCTCTCTCCCCTTCTCTCTTAGTATCTAACTCTCCCTCCCTCCCCCTCTCTTCCTACCCCCTAATCTCTCTCTCTCTCTCTCAATCCTATTCTCACCCTCTCTCCCCTCTCTCCCTCTCTCTCTCTCTCTCTCTCCACTTCCTCTTTGGTTCCTAGTTCCACATAACCCATATAGATTATGTAGAACTAAGGCCAAAACTTCTAGTTTTGCATAACCAGTATGGGTTATGGGAATAGGCTTGGTGCTACCAAGCCTAGCACATTTTTGAATTTCATAGAACACGCACGGGTTATGAAAAATTTCATTTTTTTTTGCATATGGCCACTTTTCTGTTCACCATCTTGGGGCACTTACTCATGTATGAAATGTTAGGATTCCTAGAGATACTGAGAGGGGGGTGAATCAGTATCTTGCCTGTTAACATATTTTCTTATCTTACTAAGAAAATTCGCATGTTCGCATATGTGTATTACATTCAATACATAAATGATTCTACAAGATCTCATACTTATATGAGTCCTATTATAATTCACCTTGTCCACTTACAAAAAGATTTTACAATTAAATACAAAATATAATAAACAAAATCCTGTTGGCTGGGGTGCTGGTAATCATCTTTGTCGTTGTCGCTGCTATAGGATTGTAAGGTCGCCATCAACGACAATACCTTCAATCACCTACAATTTCTTATTGGAGTGTGCTTTTGCCAACAATATCCCCCTTTGTCATTGATGGCAACACTCATGAGAAAAAGTCAAAATTGTATCCAGAATGTGTTGTCAAAAAATATGTCAAAACGGTGTGCTCCAAAACTATGTGCTCAAAAACTGTGTACTCCAAAACTGTGTGCTCCCCCTGAGTAGATAATCTCTTTTGCCAATCATTTTCCTTTTTCTCATTTGGCTGGCATAAATGAAAAAGGTTGTCAATTAATGTCAATTGAGTGTAGTTCTTGTCAGGATCCCTATAACCGGTGGGTTACAATTTGATATATATCCGCTAATGCAAAATTCAAGTTGTTAGTGAACCTTTCACTATCTTTCAATGCTGATTCTATCCTTTGGATGGCACTAGTGAGTATGTACATTTTATCTTCCGGTGTCTTAAGTCCTGGAACAAGAGCCTCTGAAATCTCTTTTCTCAAGGAGATGAGGATGTCTAGTTTTGGACCTAGTCTACACTTGAGTTCAAAAATCAGAAGCATAGAGGTGGTAAGAAGTTCAAGGGTAGAGGAACCTTTTGAAAATGGCACAATGGTTTGAGAAGTGAAGAGAATCAAAACCAAGAAGGAAGTGGGGAATCTCAAAGAGGGACATATAGATGATCCTTTAGAGGGAGAAGTAATTTTAGAGGTAGGTTTGGAAACTCAGCGACATGAAATACAGCCTTCACTGGTAGGTGTTACCAATGCAATGAAGTTGTATATACCATGAGTAGGTTCCCAAGAAAGGCCTCAAGTTCATTAAGTTCATACATGGGTGAGAGAAGGACTCAGTTAGTGCAAGAGGAGGATACTCAAAGTGTGACCTCTCCAATCAGTAAAGCAGGGCCAGTGATAGATGGAGAAAATTTGATGATGCGAAGAACAATGTTAAAGATACCCCCAAGCTCAAGAGCCACCATAGAGGAAAAGTATATTTAGGACCACTTGTAAGTCACATGGAAAAATTTGTAAGGTTATTGTGGATTTAGGTTCCACTGAGAATATTGTCTCAGTTGAAATGGTGGATAAGCTCAAACTAAAAAGATTGCCTCATCTCACTCCCTATAAGGTATCATGGCTCAACCAGGGTCAATATGTCTTAGTTGATAAACAAGCATGGGTGGAATTTGAAATTAGTGAATACAAAGACAAAATTCTATGTGAAACATTGCCTATGGATGCCTGTCATCTACTTTTGGGTTGTCCATGGCAATATGATGTGAAACCCTGTCATGATGGAGAAAAGAATAGTTATCTCATCACCAATAATGGTAGGAAGTATCAAATGGATCCATTATCTGATCCAAAGGAGGAGAAAAAATTAGTGTCAAGTGTTATGTTGATGAGTGGCAAATAGTTCATAAAAATGTTAAAAAACGAAGGTAATCGGGGCCATGCTATAGTGCTAAAGCCTAAAGATGAAGCTAAGGCAAATCCAATGAGTGAAGTGCCTCAAGAAGTGCAAGATTTGTTAAAGCAAATAGGGGAGGTTATAGGAGATGATATACCTAATTATTTGCCTCCAATGAGGGATGTCAATCACCAAATAAACTTGATACTAGGGGAAAGTATGCCTAACAAAGCTTCTTATAAAATGATACCACACCAGAATGAGGAGATTGCCAAACTAGTGCAAGAAATCTTAGACAAAGGGTTTATTAAAAAGAGTTTGACTCCTTGTGTTGTTCCCACTGTTTTAGTGCCTAAAAAAGGCAAAAAATGGAGGATGTGCACGGACTCAAGAGTAATTAATAAGATCACCATAAGATACTCATTTCCCATGCCAAGGATAGAGGATCTATTGGACAATCTAGGTGGAGCATGCTACTTCACAAAGGTGGAATTGAAATCTGGTTATTATTAGATAAGAATCAAACCTAGTGATGAATGGAAGGCATCATTTAGAACTAATGTAGGCCTATATGAGTGGTTGGTGATTCCTTTTTGCCTCACAAATGCACCTAGTACCTTTCAAAGGCACATGAATGAAGTCTTAGTTGATTTTATTGGCAAGTTAATTATTTTGTATCTTGATGACATTTTGGTCTTCAATAGGTACAAGGAGGAACACCTTAAGCATGTGGAGATGGTCTTGAAGAATTATAAGGAGGCTCAACTCAAAATAAACTTTGAAAAATTGAGTTCTTGAAAACAGAGTTAGTTTACCTTGGTTTTGTCATTTCACAAGGTTGTTTAAAGATGGATCCAAGTAAAGTAGAGGCAATACTTAATTGCCCTACACCAAGGAGCATAAGTGATGTTAAAAGTTTTTATGGAATGGAATATTTTTATAGGAAGTGGTATGTTAGAAGATACTCCACATATGATTTGGAGTTGTATGCCATGGTGCAAGAATTGAAGAAGTGGCATCATTACTTGCTACCCAAAGAGTTTGTAGTTTATACTGACAACCATGCCCTTAGTTTCCTTAATGGGCAAGAGAAATGGAATCAAAGAAACCTAAAGTGGGTTCAATACTTACAATCCTACACCTTCACTGTCAAGAACAAAAAGGGAACTGCAAACAAGGTAGTTGATGCATTAAGTAGAAGAGTCATGACTATGCAAGAGATAAAAATGCAAAGTGTTGGATTGAATGCATTAAAAGACCTCTACAAGGATTATAAAGACTTTTCTGAGATATATGCTATTTTCTCTAATTTTTCTAGCACCTCACATGTTTCTTATTCAGAGTATATGATACAAGAGGGTTTGTTGTTCAAAGGAAACCTTCTTTGCATTCCCCAATGTTCTATGAGACAAAACATTATTCAACAAAAGCATCAAGGAGGTCTAGGAGGTCATTTTGGAATAGATAAAACTATGGAGTAGGTTAGTAGGTTTTACCATTGGCCCAAGTTGCAATCAAAAGTGAGAAGGTTTGTAGAACAATATGAAATTTGACAAAGAGAAAAAGGTTCATCAAGTAATGTAGGTCTATACCAACCTATGGCCATACCTCGGAAGCCTTCACAATGTTTAAGCATGGATTTTGTGTTAGGCTTACCAAGAACTCCAAAGGGATTAGATAGTGTGTATGTAGTGGTTGATAGGTTCAAAAAGATGGAACATTTAATACCTTGCTAAAGCAGCAATGATGCCACCTACATTGCATGACTCTTCTTTAAAGAGAAAGTTATAATTCATAGCCTTCCAATTAGCATAGTCAGTGATAGAGATGTAAAATTCTTAAGCCACATTTGGAGAACACTTCAAAGAAAGTTGGGAACAAAACTATCTTGTTCATCTACATACCATCCTCAATCAGATGGTCAGATAGAGGTAGTAAACAAATCCTTGGGTAATCTATTAAGATGCACCTTAGTCAATTAACTAGGTATCATTACCTGTATGAGTCACCAAAGCCGCAATGAATGCATCACCATCTTCCTTCTCGGACTAAGAATCAGAATCAATATTATTCTTTTCTTCTTTGCATTCCTTACCGATGTGACCTGGTTTACCATAATTCCAATAAATGACTTTGGAATTTCCAAGAGATTTCGATCTCCCTTTCGATTTGGACTTATCACGCTTCTCATTATTCTTCCTTTTCTCTTTAGGTCTTGCACAAATAATTAGGGCTTCCTTCAAACTGTGGGATACCTTCCTTCACATCTCTTCACCAAATAGAGCACCGACCACATCTGTAGATTTCAAAACAACACAAGTACTAATGATAGCCATAACAAGAGAATATTGGCATATGTGCAAAGTTTGATGACATGATAGTAATGTATGTTGTCATTGATGTCAATATACTAAAGTGTGAACCGGTATGTTGAAGTAAGTAAACTAGCAAGTGAACTAGTATGATGAAGTGTGAACCAGTATGTTGAAGTAAGTAAACTAGCAAGTGAACCGGTATATGCAGATTTTGTATTAGGGTTTCACTTGATATGACTACCAGTTGGTAATCTCAGTTTTAGGGTTTTCGGCTGATGCATTCCAAGTCTGTGCGATTCAATTGATGACATCTTGTAATGAGCTAGCATTGAAAGGAATATTAGACCACATTTCCATGTCAGCCTTGAGCGTATGAGGAATTTACTTGAGGATCTTGCATAAGAAGATTGATTCTATCTACCTCAAGAATGTGCAAAGTCTTACTAAATGGTGGAGAGTGCGTGATGGGTTATCAGCTTCTAGAAGCAATGAAGAACAGACGATGCAGAACGTCTTGAGATTTGTTCAAGATTGTTTTACCCTATGTAATGTGTTTAAACGGTCAGGATTGGAATGACTATATTGTTAACCTAAATGCTTAGGGTTTTAAATTTTGGCCACCGACCTAATTGTTGTCTATAAGGTCGATGATAAGTTTCATTAGAAATTGTTGGAAAATGAATGCATGTGAGGTGATTCTTGCCAGACTAGAGAAGTCAGTAGAGATCTGTAGAGTGTGATTGTAGATGTAAAGGAACTAAAGTGGATCTGCCTTGGCATTGAGTGCTGTTATCAGATCAGTGTATTACTTGTTGACTTGTAACCATTTCAGCAATTGGAAAATCCATTTACCAGGTAGCTTTAACAGGCTCTTTGTAAATTCTTTAATAGGGTGACTCAAAATCATTGAGTTCTTCAAATCCTCTTGTGACGTAACCTTTAATAGGGTTTCAACCTCTAACTGGGTATTTAGCCATCCCTTAACTGGGTGATCCCTAGGAGGATCGGTTCCTACTAGAACCTATTGTAAAGTCTTTAACCGGACTAGGCTCCTAACAGAGTGGACTTCATAATAGTTCAAGAAAAACTTGTGGATATTCATCTCCACCGTCATTTTTCCCTGTAGGGTTTCCACGTGAAAAATCACTATGTTATGTGATGCTTTTTCATGTGATGATTTAGTGTTTTTTGTTAAGCGGTAAAGCATGCTGATCTAATGTTCATTATATTTATGATGTATTACCTGCTTAAGCATATAGTTGACGTTGAGATGACATATTGGGTTTTGAGAAGTTCTAATTGTTACCGGTTTATGTCTTTTACAGTCTTATTGTGTGTTACGGGTATTGTCTTGATTTAGGTTGATGATGTTGTTTGCCAGTTAGTGCACTCTTTGTAGTTTAAGTTGTTGAAGAAATTTTTGTCTATACTGATTCATCCCCCCCCTCTCAGTACCTATTGGGTATTTACTGTTCATCATTATTCATCAGTTGGTATCAGAGCATCCTCAAGGTCCTCGATGCTATAAGCTTAACCGCTTGAGGAAAAGATCCTAACTTGATGATGAAGAGGGAAGGTCCTAAGTTCAATAGAGATAACTTTGAGATATGGAAGGACATAATGAAAATCTACATTAAAAGCATGGGTGCTCAATGCTGGAACTATGTTGAGAATACTTATGATGTCCCTACCGGTACTCTCATAGATGATCAAAGAAGAGAAATTCAAGAGAATGGGAAAGTCATGGAAGGTCTTATCAGTAGTCTATCTGATATTGAGTTTATAGATGTTTAAGATTAAAAAAATCCCAAAGATGTATGGGATACTTTGGAAGCTATCTATGGTGATGATGAGCATGTGACGCAAGCTAACGAAGAGAGCCTTAGAGGAAAATTTGAAGACATGTGGATGGTTGAAGGAGAGACCATTCAATAATATGAGATAAGAATTAAAACTATTGTTGGAGACATCAAGAGTGCAGGAGGTACAATGGATGATCCCATCATTGTTAGCAAGGTTTTGAGATCCTTGTTATCGGTCCATGCAATAAGGGTTGCCGCTATTTAGGAGTTGAGATCTATTGACAAGACAAAGGTATCCCTAGACTCCATCATCGCTAAGTTGACCACATATGAGCTAAATAGTTATGATGGCAGTATTCAAAAGACTGAAACAACCTTTAGAGCATCTACTACACCATCTAGAAAGGGAAAAGAAGTCGGTACCAACTATGAACCTAGACAAACAAGAGATATCGATGATGAGGAGATCCAGATGGAGTTTGAAGCTCTTCTTGCGAAGAGACTACCTAAGGGAACTAGAAAATACAAAGGTAAGCTCCCTTTGAAATGTTTTTCTTGCAATAGGATAGGAGACATTGTTGTCAACTATCCTAATAGTGATAATAAGGACAAACTAGAGAATTTTAAAAAGTTCAAAGGAGGAAATAGGAGAAACTGTCTTGTTGTAGTCGTTAAAGGTGTCACTGATGATGAATCAAAAGATGAAGAAAGCAAATACATAATGTTTGTAGCCATTAAGGAAGATGTGTCAGACAAGAAGGCTCATGTCTCTCGCTTTGATAATTCTAATGACTAGATTATTGATAGTGGATGTTCTCACCACATGACTGGAAAAAGTTTTTGTCACTGGAAGAGTGTGTTGGAGGTGTAGTCCGATTTGGTAAAGATGCACCATGTATGGTAAAAGGAAAAGGGTCCATCTCTAAAAATGGAAAAAGCAGTGCTGATAATGTGTATTGGGTAGAAGGTCTCAAACATAACCTTTTGAGTGTTTTCCAGCTGAATGATAAAGGACTCACTCTGGAATTCAAAGGTGGAGTGTGCAAAATAAAAGGAAAGAGTGGTGAAGTGATGGCCACCGGTATGCAGACCAGAGGTAACTTATTTCAGTTAAATACAAATATTAGTCAATGTCTAATGGCTAAGTTTGATGATAGTTGGATATGGCATAGAAGACTCTGCCATGTAAATTTTGATAATATTGTGAAGGCTAGTAAGATCAAGACAGTTAGAGGATTGCCTGTGCTGAACAAACTAGAGAATCCTTTGTGCAGAGAATGTCAACTGGGGAAAATGTCTACCTCAACCTTCAAAGATAAATCTTTCACAACATATAATTTACTTGATCTTGTGAATTTTGAATTGTGTGGTCCTATGAAAACTAGGAGTGTTCAGGGAGATAGGTACTTTATGATTCTCATTGATGATTGCTCAATAATGATGTGGGTCACATTATTGAAAGATAAGTCTGAAGCTTTTGGAAAGTTTAAATCCTTGAGAGCACTAGATGAAAAGAAAAGCAGTAACAGGATCAAAAACCTTAGAACCGACCAAGGAGGTGAGTTCACTTCTGGTGAATTCAATAAGTACTATGAAGAGAATGTCTTCAAGAGGCAACTATCTACCCCACGACTCCACAACAGAATGGTCTAGTAGAAAGGAACAACCAGACTATAGTTGAAGTAGCCAGAATGATGTTGATTCAAGGGTAGGTTGCTCACACTTTTTGGAGAGAAGCGGTGAGCACTATAGTCTACACTATGAACCGCATACTCATCAAGAAAGGTAAGGATAAAACTCCTTATGAGTATTAGACTGGTAAGACTCCAGTAGTAAGATACTTTAGAGTATTTGGTAGCAAGTGTTATATCATGATAAATGAACACCAGAGCAAGTTTGATGCAAAATGTGATGAGGGAATGTTCCTAGGGTATTCTACCAAGAGAAAAGCTCTCAAGTGTTTTAACAATAGGACTTAGAAAATTGTTGAAAGTATCAATGTTAGAGTTGATGAAACCTCTGAGAATCTTGCAGAAACCAGCAGTGAGCGAGCAGTAGATGAACCGGGTGTAACCTTCTAGGAACCAGTTGCAAAACAACCAAGTACAAGTAACAATGCTCCTACACCAGTAGATGTTGCGGTAGATATAGATGAAGATGAGGACGAAGAGGAAAAGAAAGAGGAGTCAGCTGAAATCATTCCTAGGTATGTAAAGTTGCATCATGATCCAAAGCAAATCATAGGGGATAAGGATGAAGGAATACTTACAAGAAGAAAAGTGAGAGAGAATTCCTGCATGATTTCTAAATTTGAGCCCAAAACATTTAAAGAGGCACCCAAAGATGAAGACTGGATTAAGGCTATGGAAGAAGAACTTGACCAGATAGAAAAGAATGGTACATGGTCTTTGGTACCCAGACCTAAGGACAAAAATGTTAATGGCACCAAATGGGTTTTTAGAAACAAGCTGATTGAAGATGGCACAGTGGCAAGAAACAAAGCAAGATTGGCATGTAAGGGATATGCTCAAGAAGAACAAGAAGACTATGGAGAATCCCTTTTTCCATGACCTAGATTGGAAGAAGTTAGAATGTTACTTGCATATGCATCCTTAAAGGGATTCAAAGTGTATCAGATGGATGTAAAATCTGCATTCCTGAATTGAATACTTGAAGAAGAAATGTAAATAGAGCAACTAGATGGGTTTGCCCTATCAAAAGATAGTGATATGGTGTGTTGGCTACATAAAGCTTTATATGGATTGAAGCAAGCACCTAGAGCAAGGTATGAAAGTTTACACTCTCATCTTGTGAAGATTGGATTTGAAATAACAAGTGAAGGTAGTAATATCTATCTGAAGTCAGAAGGAGATCAGATTCTGATTTGTGAAGTGTTTGTTGATGACATAATTTTTGGTGGAGATGATAAGATGAGCCATGCATTTGCAGATGAAATGAAGAAGGAATTCAAGATGTCACTAATCAGAAAGATTAAGTTATTCATTGGAATACAAATTCAACAAATGAAAGATGGTATCTTTATCACTCAATTCAAGTATGTCAAAGATGTGTTTAAAACCTTTGGCATGGAAGATAGCAAACCGGTTGGTACACCAATGATGATCGGTTGTAAATTGTAAAGAAGATGATTCAACATTGGTGAATGAGAAGGAATACTGGTCAATGATTGGTAAGTTGCACTATGTAGTACATAGTAGACCAGACATTGCACATGCAATGGGCATTGCTGCACATTTTTAGAAAAGTCCAAGAGAATCCCACTTGGTAGCTGTCAAGCGGATTCTTAGATATCTGAAGGGAACTATAGATTATGGATTGTGGTATCCATACAATAATGATTGCAATCTCAAAGTGTTTACCGATGTCGATTGGGCTAGTAATGTGGATGACCGAAAAAACACAATCAGTGGTGCATTCTTTCTTGGTGGTAGACTAGTCTCATGGATAAGCAAGAAGAGGAGTTGTATCTCTCAGTCCACAGCAAAAGCAGAATATGTAGCAGCATTATCAATTGTACTCAAACAATTTGGATGAAGCATGCATTAAGTGGTTTCAATGTCCCTATATCTGAACTGGTGAGTATATTTTGTGATAACAAAAGTGCAATTAATGTTTCCAAGAATTTAGTATTGCATGTTAGAACCAAGCAATTCGAGTTAAACTATCATTTCTTGAGAGAGAAAGTGCAGAACAAAGAGTTTGTATTGGAACATGTTTCCAGTACGGAGTAGTTAGCAGATATATTCACCAAGCCTCTACTGAAGGATACATTTACCTATTTAGGAGGTGAATTAGGGGTGTTGCCCCTTCAAGAGGAGAACTAAAGGTATGTGCTCCACATCAGTCAAGTATTGCATTGTCAATCTTTTCAAGATTGATGTGTTGAAGGATGCTACTCCTCAGGGGGAGCAGCATAGTGTAATATGGAAGCTTGTGCCTCCACTTTGGCATTGTTGTCAAAGGGGGATAAGATGTGAAGTAGAGAAAATATCAGTAGTATTGAAAACATATAAATTAGCTTCAAGGAATTGGAAAGGTATTATGATAGTTGGTAAGCATTAAGTTGTGTGTTGTGTGAAATTCATTACAATATATTTTGTAAAACAGTTGCAATGGAATTCAGGAAGTGCACCAGGGATCCAGTCCCATTGCTATTTGGCAAGTGGCGTTTGGCTTATATGAAAGAAGTGAAAGACAATTTTCAACAGATTAAGAATCAAAATCTCCTTTGTGACTGGAGTATCCTACGTCTTTTGGATGGATGGATGGATGGATGGTCCTCACTATGGATGGAAAGTTGAGCAAAGCTACAAGAAAGGAATTGGGGAGATGCTACTTGTTAAAACAAAGGCATTTAGAAAGGGAGGTAAGTTTTTCCGACCATTAACGAACTTGTCAAATATTTGTTCAACTGCTTAACATCTTTAGTTCAACTTCATTTGATAAAAGCGTTTGAAACGACATTGATTATCATCTGAATTCTATGCAGATGGTGCACTCATTCCGGAAATGTACTCGTGAGTTTACCTCACTGAAGAAGGACGAGATGCCGCTTTACTTTTCACGATGGAAGCTAAAATTGTTGAAGTTATATACTTCATTTTCTCCATCTACACCAAGCCTGCGGAGTGTGAAGCCCAGTTCAGTTGCTTGATGAGTAAAATCACGCAGAATTTAAGAGGGTCGTGACCTATTAAATTTAAAAATACAAAATATCATACAACAATTTTAGATGGTGTGACAATTTTATAAATCAAGAATATTATATAGTGTTGTAGGAATATAAGGTTTGACACAATATATTATTATAGTTTAGAGAGATTTTAGAGTAATAGGAATTTGGTTCTTAGTAGATGTGACCATCAAATAGTTGAAAGAGGCTAGATATTAAGTGGCATAGGATGTTAGCGCATTTTTTCTAGTTTGATATATTTTAAGAAGTGATTATTAGAAAATCATTTTCATTTAATATGAAGAACTCACACAATATAATTATTAGTTGTGCTGAAATTAAAGTGAGTTCTATTTAGATCGTATGCAAAAAATTTAGCAATATAACATCAGAAATTTGACATGGGGTACAAACTTACAAGTATGTTGCTACACTAATAAGGAAAATGATAACTAAATATTGAATAATAGCAATGATAAACAAATTAACATAATACTTGGTCTGGGTGTTACTTTGGGTTCCTTTCCCTGTGACTTTGGAGGATCTTCTTTTTTATCTTGTGTTGTGGGCCTCCTTTGTGATGGATGTTCTTGTCGCCTCTACTTTGTTGGCCTCTATGGACTTTCTCTAGGAGGGATCTATTGGAACTTGCCATGAATTTTTGGCTTCTTCCTCTATTATTGTGTGATTTGTCTCATCTGCTCCTTGGTCTTTGGCTTTTATTCTCCTATCTTAAGGAAGCCTTGAAAAACCCTTTTCTCATATTTGTTTATTAGGTTTAGTTTGATGGCTTTGGCCTTCTAATTTTATAGCCAGTTCTTTTATGCTTAGCTTGTGTTGTATGGCTATGGGGTGTTTGCTAGTTTATTGTATAATATTTTGATACAACATCCTTCTTTGAGTGGATTTTACATGCCCAAAAAAATTAAGGGTCTTGGATCCCTTCAAAACCTTTTGTTTGCGGTTTTGGGTCCACCTCAAAACATTATTTTTCCTTAATTAGAAACATAATATTAATCCAATGTGAAGATTAGTTATTGAAAAAATTCAAAATGGAATCACATTGTTAAAAATGAAACAATTAAGATTGTCTACATTTAAGTGAAGAGGGGAATTGGATCAATTTATGACATTGAAATTGTTTTGAATATCCATACTAAGGAATAATATTATGTTTTGTGTGAAAAAGAGTTTCTATTTTGGAATTAAAAATAGAGATGATCTCCTTATGAATAGTCCTTGCATTTATGAACAAAAGATAAGAGATACTTTAATTGGTAATGGGTTAGCACTTAACATTTGATGTGTTGAGTCCAAGGGGTTGTGCTTAACTGGTTAAAACAATGGGTTCTCATTGTGGAGACCCTAGTTCAATTCCCAATAGGGACATTGGAAGTGGAATTCTAAGTTGTGACTCTTGGCCTTCCATAGGATGGGGGAGGTCTTGGGTCAATCTAATCAAACATAATAATAATAATAATAATAATAATAATAATAATAACTTCGAGATATGTAATGGGGATGGGGCCCCCTACTGCGTCCCCAATAGTTCATAGCTCTAGTCAAAAGCTATTCAGGCTTTGGCCAATTACCAATTAAAAAAATAAACATTTGATGTGTTGACTTATTAGATAAAATAAATTGGGATTAGTCTTCCATTCAACTTCATACTCTTTGTGTTTGTGGCTCTGGTAATGTTCCTAGAGGGTCACTTGTTATGGTCATATTACCTATCAAATTAGGACTTGTAACTTTACCTACTCCTATTCATATCATCCCCAATCATCTTAATTATAACCTTCTTTGAGGTCGATCCTGGATTCATGCTATGAAAGAAGTTCCTTCTACGCTTCATCATATGATAAAATTCATATATAACAATGAATTTTGAACTCATAATGGCTAATCATAATCCTTATAATCTCATTCATGATGATGTGGGATGCATTTTGGGTATGTCCACCAAGATGTGGCACCAAAAGATGGTCTTAAGATGCCATTTTTTTTTTTTCTGAAATCAGCAAAGTTCGAACTTCAATGATAAATTGAACATAGTTACACTCCAGATTTGAAGATGTAACAAGAAGAAGAGTTAGAGTGCTTCGACTCTTCTTTCTAAACTACTAATTTGTTTTGAAAATGGTGGAGATTAAGATCTTCAAAAAGGGGGCCACAAAAAGTGGTCCTATTTTTATGTAAAAAACATAACATAGTGTTTGTTATGGGGCCCTAACTGTTGCCTCTTTTTTAGAATTTGGAAAAACCATAACTAGTATTGCTTTAAATATCAAAAAAAGTTATAGATATTCATAAATAGATATATAGACTCGTATTTCTTAAGAATGACTAAGATAGATCACAACACTATAAGGATCATATTATCTTGGATCCATATTGTGTTATTTTTTTCATATTCACCACATTCTACCATGGTGAAAAAAAGAAGATCTTAAAGTTATTTTTGTAGAATCCCAACATCTAACAAAACATTTGCATTCTTGAATGCATCAAAACTTGGTTTTTGAGATCTGACTACTTATGATAACCTCATTAAATTTCAACAAGGTTATGAGAACCTTTTCAAAGGTTCTCACCCAATGGTTCTTATTGCATGTCACCATATATGTCGCCAATGATTCTTCTTAGATTTCACCATAGAGGAAAAAATTGAAACATCTATAGCAAATTAAATGGTAAAAAGATATTTGTTATCCTTCTTTTTGTGTTCTTTCACTTGAGTATTTTGTTGCAGTGTCAATGCATTCTAATATTTTAAGTTTTGCATATCCTAATTCTACTAATTGCCAATGCCTTTGGGATAATAGTAAGGTCTTCAGATTGGTACTCCAATAATCATGGTTGTGTTTGTGTTTTTGTTGTTACCAATAATCATGGTTGTGTTTGTGTCTAGTAAACAATAAAAGCTGAAATGATAAACCTTTACTATTAGTCATCTAGAGGTAATTTTTTTCTCGGACTTTGCTACCTACACAAACAAAATTCATGCAATCTTCTTTGATACCAATTTCAAGATTATGATAATGTTAAAACACTCACAGAATTCTGAAAGAATATAGAGAAAGAAAGTGAAAACATATTTTTCGTGTCAAAACTTAAAAATTACTAAACCATAGAACTTGATATTGAGTAAAGAATAAAACTAAACTCGAAAACAAAAGTAATGCATCTACTATTTAAACATTAAACGCATGATACCAATTGTAAGGCGGAAAATAATCGAACCCTAGTTGCTCTCCCCTCTTCCAACTCCAAGGAGAGAGAAGGGAGGTTACTAGGATTGACGGTTTTCACTTAGGGGAGACTTTACATTCAAAAGAGGGGTTGAAACCCACAAGATCCAATCCCACACGATGCAAGATTGGATTCTAAATGAGTTTCAAGGGTTATGATAGCAAGGCTACCCTCTTTTGTAAAGAATGTAGATAGAATGATTAAGCTAGGAAGGCATGGAAAGTGAGAAAGATTCGCTTATAAACTGAGATAGGGATATAGGATGAAGCGACGGACCTGGAATTAGCAGTAAAATGTTGATACGGCGCTGTCCTGCAAATTTGAACAAAAGTTGACAGGACGATGACGCCCGGCGTGCACACGGTTCTCCGAAAAATCCGCGAAACGAAGGGGGATCTGTTTGTCTCTGCACAAGGATTCCAGATCTTCAATTTCAGCCACGTACGTGCAACCTACACACAGAAAAGTGAAGGCGATTGGGGGGTTAGGGATTAGGGGTTTGCCCTTAGGTCAAACCCCGGTTTTGGAATTAACCAAGAAATGAGAAATGCTGTAAATGTGAATGTTTGTAATGTAAAACAAGTACTAGTACCTTGTTGTAAGGATGTTTGTATCCTTATGTGCGAAGGTATAGATGTTGTTGTATGTTGTATGTTATATGTTGTAGTATGTGATCTCCTCTTCAATGGTTGAATCCTTGTCTTGAATGCAACACTTAGCCTTGAATGGAGATTTAGAATGATCAATTGCTTGAAGGAATGTTTGAATGCTTGAATGCTTGAATGTTTGAATATCATTTCCATGCTTGTACACATATTTCCTTCTTACCCAAATGGGAGAGGAAAACGTAGTTTATATACTTGTCAATTAGGGCTGATAGACTGATTTACCCGGCCTTAGGCCGACCAGGAAATGTTATTTTCCAATTTGCAAACAAAAAGACCTGAAGTCCCATAGGAGACCAGGCCCAAAATAGGGCCAGGGACCAGGGCACTGGGCGCTCTGGTCCTACCTCCCAGGACAGCAGGGTGCAAGGAGGGATTAGGCCAGGGTGCTGGAAAAATGCAGTTTTTGGTGTCATGGACAAGTTTCGGGGTCTCCATTCAGGTTTCGTGTTGCGTCACCATCGTGAAGACCCAAATGTGGTCGAAATTGCAAGTGTTGCAATTTTAGGATGCTACATTTAGCCCCCACTTTAGCGGGAGTATAGGCATATGCTCATACTTCCAGTAAAGTACAAGGAAACAACATTGAAAAACTTTCACCACGTCAAGGAGGCAAGATACACCAAGCCCCCAGTGGACTAAGGATCTTACGACTTCGATTGACAAAGTAAAAGGGAAGATCACAAGGAAGAACCATGACTGTCAGTAGTAAGGTTCCCTCACTATGAGTCATGCAAGAGAAATACCAAAAATTTTCAAGGCAAAGCTAAGTTTGCCAAGAAATTTTCAAGTATCCTGAAGGGATAGACAGGGTGTATGCCCCCCTACGTTAAAGCGATCGTACACGCCTCAATGGGGGTGATTGCTTTAACGTAGTGATACACATAAGAAATAAGAAGGGAAAGGAGCACATTATCACAAAGATTTAGCCCCCAAGTGTGAGATAAACCCAAGGATAATAGATACAAAACACAAAGCACGAGGTGACTTCGCTTTGCTCGGGGTCAGTATGCTGTATGATAGTTCATGTATATCATATGTATGTATGCATAATTGTTCTTCACTCCCCAATCAAGGAAGGTCACCTAGAAGAAGGGAACACATGTGTCTTTTGAGTCAACATGAGAGAGACCAAAAGAGATCTCAATGATTTGCATCGTCCTCAAGTAGACAACACTAAGGACAACAAATAGAAGAATGAGAATAACATATAGAAGAAGTAACAAAAGAGAGGAGGAGAGAATCTGCTATGCTAATGTAACTAGTCTAGCATGTCATCTACCCCCCGATCTTGCTGATCAATGTTTCGGGAAGGCAGGGAACACGCTAGAGGAGGAACATCCAACACAGCAGATGGAGCTATCACAAGATCCAAACAAGGGCTATGTTCATGTCTAGGAGCTAGGATAAGTGCTTTAGAAAATTCGTTAGATAAATGGTTATCAATATCAACAAGTTCATATTCACTATCAGAAGCAAGAGGAGTAACATGTTCATCACGAATAACATTTTCATCTATATCATCATCAAGATTTATAAAAATAGTATCTTTAACTCGCATAGGATCAAGACCATCATGCATCTTATGTTTAGGAGATTTTGGAGAAAATGGAATAATGCTTGTTGAAGGTGTTTTTGGAGATTGCAAAGTTTGAGAAGCAGCTGCTTGAGCCCTAAGATGACTCTTTCATCGACGTTCACGTGCAGAATGATTTCATCTAGTCTTAGTAGGAAGTGGAGAAGATTGAGGAGGAGGAATGTTCTCATCCTTATCACTTGGGTGTTTAGGTTGTGGTCTCTTAGGCTGGATAATAGGAGAAGAGGAAGGTCTCTTCTCTCTATAAAAGGACGGAGGAGGAACTGCTCCATATAAAGGAGGAATTTTTGGTTTAGGAAGAAGACCAAGTCCATCATGACGAGGAGGTATAGGTCTACTTTTAGAAGGTTTATTAGGCATAGACATAGTCACATCCATAGGGATGGGTTGGGAATCTTCTTGAGGGAAGACATTAGTTTTATCTTTCAAAGGAAGAACTTCCTTCTCAAGAATGATAGGAATATCAAGTTTAGGTGTTCTAGGTTCACTTAGAGATAGGATCATATCTATTTTCCACTTTTGATAAGATTTGAAAAGATGATCACTTCGCGGTGGAAGAGATTGGAATTGTTTAGGCCAAAAATAATCAATAGGAACACTAGAAGTTCTTTCAGCTGGTTTAAAGAGACTATGATTGATAGTAACAACTTCACCATTATGGGGAAATTTTAAACATTTATGAATAGGAGAAGCAATAGCTTTCATGGAAGATAGCCAAGGATAGCCAAGCTTCACATGAAATTGTTCGGATGAAGGAATAATAGCAAAGTTCACATCAAGGGATTTGTTATGGACCTCAATAGGCAATGTAATAGAACCAATTGCAGGAGAAGAAAATGCATCAAATAACTTCACAATCACATCTGTTTTGTCATAGATCACTTGATTCAATTGCAAAGTAAAATGAAATTCTTCAGTAATAACATTAACCATGCACGAAGGATCAATAAGCACTCCACGGCAAGGTGTATTCTTAACTTTTGCAACTATGTATAAAGGACCATCGAGTGCCTTGATAGTTTCATTAGAATCAAATGTGATGGAAGGTTCTTTAGGGTTTTCTTGCTGCTCTACAAAGTTAATCACATTCGGAGTCATAGACACAAGACCATCAGATGAAAAAGAGGAATCATTAGTCTCAATCGCATTAGAGGTATGAGAAGGTAGTGGATCAGTAAAAATCTAAATATTTTGGTTAGGAGGAGCTACAGATGTGTTGCCTTTATCATTCACTCCAGAAACAGAAATAGTATTATTATCAATCAAATCTTGAATTTTACCCTTTAAAGAAAAACACTTTTCAGTATCATGCCCAAGTTGACGATGAAATTGACAAAAAGCTTTGTTATCAAAATAAGGTGAATTTATCTTTGCAGGATCTATTTGCCTTATAGGAGGAAGAGTAAGCACATTTTTTTCCAATAACTTATTCATAATACTATGCAATGATTCATTCAAAGGAGTATACTTTCTTTCTTTCTTGAAAAACTTAGAAATAGGAGGCACACCTGTTGCTGCATTCACATTGTTGTTTATGATGTTTTCATTGAATTTGATGGAATCTCTATTCAGTTTAAACTTTCCAAATGGTTGTTGACTGCTATCACCCTTATCACTCGGAGCCATAGGATTTGATTGTTCCATTTGACTCACAGTCAGTTGATAATTGTGAAGAGTTGCACACAACTATTGGAAAGAAGTAAACTCAGAAAATAGAAGTTTGTCTCGAATATCTTTTTGTAAATTAGAAATAAAGATTCTTTGAATATCATTGTTAGGGACTGGAAAAGAAATTTGAGCATACAAATGCTTATATCTACCAATGAAATCAGTCACTTTTTCTTTAACACCTTGTTTACAATGCATTAAATCAATCAAAGTAACTTTAAGACTTATATTGTTTTGAAATTGTTGAATAAAAGCATTTGCAAGTTGTTCGAAAGAAGTAATAGAATAAGAAGGCAACGAGAAATACCATTGTAGGGCTTTATCTCTTAATGTTCTAGTAAACAGTTTTGCAAGCAACCTTTGGTCATAAGCAAAATCGGTACATATTGTTTGAAAAGTCTTAACATGTGTTAGAGGATCACCTTTACCATTATAAAGTTCCAAATGCGGGATTTCAACATGTTTAGGAGGGATAGCTCTAACAATGTCAAGAGAAAGTGGGCTCACAACATCAAATGTGGGCACGCTAAACTTAGATTGATTCATAGAGGCAATTTGTTGCTGTAAAGAAGAGATAGTTTGTGCAAGATTGTTAATGGTCGCTTCAGTCGAAGAATTCATATTAGATGTGTTAGATTGAGATGGAGGTGTTATGTTATTGAAAGAAGGTAAAGAGTAAGGTGGCGGGACACTATGATAGTTAATCATAGGAGAGGATTGGAAAGGAGGAACACTACAAGGAGGAATGGAATGGTTGAATGAATTGCCCCCTTGCGTCATGTTCATTTGTGGAGATGTAATAGGAACACTCATTGAAGGAATGAATGAAGAAGTCAGATTAAATGAAGGAAGAGGGTTAATTGAAGAAGAAGGATTGCCCCCATGACTGGTAATCATAGGCGGAATGTCTTGTATAGAAGTAGCCATTATGTTTGATGTAAAGGTAGGTATGCTAGCAATAGAAGTTGTCAAAGGAATAGAATGATTGACTTGAGTGGGAGGTTGTGTATAACCTAAAGTTTCAGCACAACTCTTCATAGGCATCACATTCGAATCCACAATGTGTGCAATACCACGCAAAATATCAATTCCATTCTTATCACTTTGAAGCATATGTTTTAGACCCTCAATTAAAGGAAGAGCTTGACTATCGGGGTATTCTTGAGACATCCATTATCGAAAATCATCAAATTGGTTATCCAATTTCGCAAGTTGTTCTACAGAAACCTCACGGAGAGATTCTTCATCATTAGGAGGATTAGAGGAATTACCCATGTCCTCGTTAAAAAGGCTATTCAAATTAGGTTCCATCTCGTTGGTAATTAAACCTCGGAAAGACTTAATTCTACGGCTTCGTCTAACGAGAATAGTGTAAGTAGGGCTTATTGTTGTAAAACTCATGCACTAGAGAGGGAGAGGAGATTTTGATTTTAGAGGTAGCAAATTTCAATAAAATCAGCCAATCTCCTAGATTTAGGCTGTTAAATGCAATCACGACAATCTCCCGAAATTTCGGAAAAAATGTCAGGGACCGTGGCGCTCGCAGTGCACATGGTCCTCGCAACTTTTTTTGAAATTTGCAGGGATGAAAGTTATGATGATTTTAAAGCTAACCTGAAAAAATTGAGTGATTTTACGATCTATAGATAGGCCAAATTAAAGTTGTGATCTCAAAATTGAACCCTACCCAGATTGTCGAAAAATGCAAAATTTGAATTTTGAAAAAGAGAGGGAAACTGAAATTTTGAATTTTATGATTTTATAGGGAATACCAAAAGCAATGCAAGTTTTGAAATTTAAACGTTGACTCAATTTCACGCAAAATTCAATTTTGAAAGTGGAAATCAGAGTTGTTGTAATTAAGCACTTAATTTCAAAAGTCACAAATTGCAAGAATTTGAATAAAGTACTGAAATTTTGAATGAATACTAACACACTTTTCAGATTTAGGACAGTAAGAACACAATTTTGACACAAAATTTCAATTTCAACAATTTTTGAATAATTAGAAGCCTTAATCCAAGCAATCACAAGACCAACTTTGACTGTAATTTTGAAAGTGTTAGAATTGATAAAATCAACCAAAATTTTGGATTTTAGCAGAAAAATACAGTAAGATCTAGCTCCCAAAATTTTGGAAAAAATGTCGGGGACGATGGCGCTCGGAGTGCACACGGTCCTCGCAACTTTTTTTCAAATTTTCAGGGATGAAAGATATTATGATTTTGTTGCGGAATCTAAAGTTACAGCTGATTTGGAGATGTTTTGATCAGTGAAATTGTCGGACAAAGGTTGAATCAAGAGGGTTTCAAAAATTAGGGTTTTGACACTTAACCACTTAATTTCCAAAATTAAAGCACAGATATGAATTGATAATTTGTAATAGAAGGGCAAATCTGAAACAAGCATTAACAATTAAACATTTCGCAAGCTTAATTACTAAAAAGAAAATTTTAGGGTTTTTATGCAATTAACCTCTAAAATTTTTAAAAAGATCAAACACAGAAATGTAATCAAGGAATCCAATTTTCAGATCTAACCATGAATAATCAGAAAGGATGTTCATGTCAGGTTCACCAAAATGTAAAGCAGAAAATAATCGAACCCTAGTTGCTCTCCCCTCTTCCAACTCCAAGGAGAGAGAAGGGAGGTTACTAGGATTGACGGTTTTCACTTAGGGGAGACTTTACATTCAAAAGAGGGGTTGAAACCCACAAGATCCAATCCCACATGATGCAAGATTGGATTCTAAATGAGTTTCAAGGGTTATGATAGCAAGGCTATCCTCTTTTGTAAAGAATGTAGATAGAATGATTAAGCTGGGAAGGCATGGAAAGTGAGAAAGATTCGCTTATAAACTGAGATAGGGATATAGGATGAAGCGGCGGACCTGGAATTAGCAGTAAAATGTTGATACGGCGCTGTCCTGCAAATTTGAGCAAAAGTTGACGGGACGATGGCGCCCGACGTCCACACGGTCCTCCGAAAAATCCGCAAAACGAAGGGGGATCTGTTCGTCTCTGCACAAGGATTCTAGATCTTCAATTTCAGCCATGTACCTGCAACCTACACACAGAAAAGTGAAGACGATTGGGGGGTTAGGGATTAGGGGTTTGCCCTTAGGTCAAACCCCGGTTTTGGAATTAACCAAGAAATGAGAAATGCTGTAAATGTGAATGTTTGTAATGTAAAACAAGTACTAGTACCTTGTTGTAAGGATGTTTGTATCCTTATGTGTGAAGGTATAGATGTTGTTGTATGTTGTATGTTGTATGTTGTAGTATGTGATCTCCTCTTCAATGGTTGAATCCTTGTCTTGAATGCAACACTTAGCCTTGAATGGAGATTTAGAATGATCAATTGCTTGAAGGAATGTTTGAATGCTTGAATGCTTGAATGTTTGAATATCGTTTCCACACTTGTACACATATTTCCTTCTTACCCAAATGGGAGAGGAAAACGTAGTTTATATACTTGTCAATTAGGGCTGATAGACTAATTTACCCGGCCTTAGGCCGACCAGGAAAGGTTATTTTCCAATTTGCAAACAAAAAGACCTGAAGTGCCATAGGAGACCGGGCCCAAAATAGGGCCAAGGACCAGGGCGGTGGGCACTCTGGTCCCACCTCCTGGGACAGCAGGGTGCAAGGAGGGATCAGGCCAGGGTGCTGGAAAAATGCAGTTTTTGGTGTCATGGACAAGTTTCAGGGTCTCCATTCAGGTTCCGTGTTGCGTCACCATCGTGAAAACCCAAATGCGGTTGAAATTGCAAGTGTCGCAATTTTAGGATGCTACACCAATGAAGTCATTATTAGGAAGATAGAAAACATATGCTTATCAACATAGCTTACTGACTATAGATTCAAAACAAAACAAAAAATAACAGAGATATCATTTCTAAATCCGCGTCATCTATATCATGATCTCTAATGTAACAATTTAATCACCAATCCAGCATGTCAACCTCATCTTCAATGCATCACTTATTTTTTCACCTCTTAGGGCAAGTCATGATGTATCAGATTGGAAAGTTTATCTTCTTTCTATAACATCAATACTTGTAAACACAAAGAATGACTCCAAGAGTGAGACTCATTGCTCTATTTTGATGGAAAACCAATTTCAATACATTACTATCTATACCTTTCATGTCATTACCGTCAGATCTGAAATCAATCGCACATTTTCCAGATACAACTTGTAACACCAGAATTCTAAAGCTGTAAATGTGTACTTTACAACTTAGAATAAAGACATTATATAGTGATATAGCCCATGGTACCTGTACCACTTTGTCGCATGTGATAAGGATAAGTAAATACAAAGAGATGAAATATCCTTTATTGCTTCTATCCTTAAATAAAAAATATTTGAGAAAATGAAATTTTTACTTTATACAAAGTGCACCAATTAGTGAAGCTTTCGAGTTTCCTTTTAAACCTGTTTGTTTCTTTCTCTAATTCATTAAGAGTGAAGAGAATTGGTGGACCTCCAAAGTTATGCTCTATACTAAACAAAGAGAGTTGGCTTTTGTCCGAGCAAATTCCAAGAACTACTTTCTTAACTAGACCAGCCAAGAGAGGTTTTAATGACTTTACTTGGTATCCTCCATTAGTTTTCTTCTCCAGCTTCTTCCCCTCTTTACCTTTTAGAAAAAATTTCATTGCAGTCTCTACGGATTGTAAGTCCCAAAAAATACTCCTCCCTACAATAGTAGAGAGAGAGCTCTAAACCCTACAAAACAACAAAATCAGAGAGTATCATCACAAAATTTGGCATCAAACAACCAGAGCAAGAAAACCACATCCACCTCTCTTGGAAGTAATAAAAGATCATCATGTCAACATAACTAAACACACTGTTTTGATCAAGCCATAATCTACCTAAAGTATAACTAGGAATAACTAAACATAAAGAGTCCATGAACATAGCAAAGTAGATAGTTTTAGTAAAAGTTTGAAGTATACAACACACAAGCCTATTAAAAAAAGCTTCATTATAACACCTATGCCTAACTATACTAGATATCATCAAAATAAAAATAAAAGCATAAATTTCTTAATCTTCCCTAATGAGGTTCTAGTTTCGCTCCAGCCACTACACTTATTCATTTCAGATCTCTAGGGGAAGTGTCTCCTCATTATTGTCATCCTTGTCTAGTTTGCCTTGCTTTGAAAACTTCCTAACTTTCTTTTTCATCCTGCTCTATCCAAAAAAAAATCCCATAGTTGCTTTCCTCATAATTCCATCGGTGATGGTGCACAAAGAGCTTAAGGAGCTTCCCCTTTGATGATATCACTACCTCTACTCTTGGATTTTTGCTTCAAGGTTCATCACCCTAACTTGTAGTTTAGTTATTGGGTTTTGCATCTTCTTAGTGTCGCACTTCTCCACACCAGAGTGATATTGTCTCATTTATTTCGTCGCTATCTAAGCTCTAAGACTATTAAAAATTTGTAGTTTAAATTTATCCCCAAATAAATAAAAAGCCTATACAAAATTAAACATATATTTTAAATTCTCAAATGATGGAAATGAATAGATTTCATATAGTTCTAAAATTTAATTGATTTAAAATTATAATTAGATATTATTTATCTATTTGTTATTATGGAATCAAAATAGTTTATCAACTTTGCTCTAGTTTAGCCTTATTAGTTTGAGTTTTTCTTTTAAACATAGATCCTTCATGTAACCCACATATCTAATCTTGATCACTACACACTTATAATGATATATTTTTTAATATCTTTATATATTTTTTATATTCAAAGACTAGTATTACTTTAAATATCAAGTAAAGGTAGAGAGATTGATAAACAGATAGATAGACTCATATTGCTTAG
>NC_081411.1:161151588-161171588 GCF_030272615.1 Cryptomeria japonica
TATGTATGTATGTATGTATGTATATGTATATGTGTGTATGTATGTACATGTTTATGGTGAAAATGGATAACAATAATAACAATATTGAAAGGCTAAATGAATTCAACCACAAAACCTTAGCCTAACAATGAATAAAGATCCACCATAACATATGAAGATAACCTAAGACAATGCAAAATAACTCAAAATCACAAAGATTATACCATCACATGTCCAATAGGGTTTTGATCTCCATTCTTCCTATCTCCATTGATCTTGCTTGATATATTTGCTCTCAGATTTTTATATGCACAAGAGCTCAACAAAGAACGGAATGTGGTTGCAAGTAGGATCGTAGCGTAGTCAATTGCATCAAAGATCATTAGCATGTGTCATTAGGGTGAGTGATTAGGAATGAATGATTAGGATGTTTCATTAGGATGTCTCATTAGGGTTTGACAATGAAGAAAGCATCTTCTTAAATAGAAGACACAATAGGAAATGGAGGGTTAAGATTAAGAGGTGTAAAAAGAGAGGTCGGCTAGGATTAGAGGGTAGGTAAAAGAAATAATAAAATAATGAAAGGGGTAGGTAGTGTATGAATTAAGAGATGAATGACATGTGTCATGTGTAGAAAAAGATAATGAATTAATTAAATAAATAAAGATTTATTTAATTAATAGAAGAAGTAGGACAATTAAATAAATAAAATATTTATTTAATTTAGGAAAGGGATAATTTAAATAAATAAATGTATTTATTTAAATGAGAAATAAGGCTAGAAGAGGATAAATGAATTAATTAAATAAATAAAAATTTATTTAATTAATAGAAGAATTAGGCTTAGATAATTAAATAAATAAAATAATTATTTAATTAGACATGACAATTTTGAGTGTCTACATTTTGCCCCTCTTTGAGACAATGCGGCTTGTCGCGTTGTTTCAAAGAAGATAAGATGAACTGATACAGAGTTGCCCCAGTATGGGAATAATATGCCCCCTCGAGAGATTGGATGAAAATGTTTGAAAAGATCGCAGACAATCTCTCGATAAGAAAGACGGGATAGAATGGGTTGACCGAATAAAGTGACAAAGTCACAGGAAGAAGAATACTGACTCGGAAAATGAGGGCGAGGGCTAGGGTAGGCTATAAGATAGACCACGGGCAAAAGACATCCTCATTGTCATCCACACCCTTACAAGATCATAGTGTAGAGCGAGAAAAGAGCAGCAGCAGCAGTCAGCAGCGATGGCTTTTGTGCATAGATTCGACCGTGTTCGTCGATTTCAGAGGCCAGCAGAGGTAGGAGACCCAGTAAGTACCACAAAACCTCCTCGTACTTTAACACATTTATTGTTGTCATTAATGCATGCTAGGTAATATAATAAATGCACATTTATGTCATGTAAGCGCGTTTGCATTTGAAAAGTATGAATTTGCATCTTCTAGGTCAAATCGGCAGTTTTGTGATGAACATATGCTGTCGATTGGATAAGCTGCTGAGAGGATACACTCAAGCAGGTCCTCTAGGATGACTAGGATAGATCAAGGCACTTTGTGATGAACAGTGAGTACCAAGATAGAGTACTTTGTGATGAACAGGGAGTACTAAAATATGAGCAGCACTTTGTGATGAACAGGGAGTGCAAATGTGAGTAACACTTTGTGATGAATAGGGAGTGTCACACACGTAGTACTTTGTGATGAACAGGGAGTACCACTAGGATAATTAGCAACACTTTGTGATGAACAGTGAGTGTCACTAGGGTAGATAGCCATATGCATTTAGATAGCAAGTAGCATTTTGTGATAAACAGTGAATGCTACGATAACTGACATGATTGATTGGTTGACTGCAGGAGTATCTGCCTATGTTGGAGTCACGGGAGAGATTCCCATCGACTCAGAGGTTGCGACTAGAGTTGTCGATTCAGGACATGATTTCTATTGAGGAGATGGGTCTCACACATGTGCTATATGTGCCTGAGTTTCGGGCAAACATGGGTTTGCTGACTGCACTGGCGGAGAGATGGCACTCCGAGACTTGCACGTTTCACTTGCCTATGGGTGAGATGACAGTGACGCTTGAGGACGTCTACAGGATTCTGCATATTCCGATCGATGGAGAGTTGATTCCATATGATCGAGATGGTGACAGGGAGGCACTGAGACGGGTATTCCAGGATCCCGGGTTGGAGATGCGAGCAGGTCACGTGGCATGGGATACCATGACCGCTACAGGTTTAGCTTTACCAGCTGTTATCGGAGGAGTCATCAGTGGGTACTTGTATCTGGACAGAGCTACACGAGGATTGGTAGTTGGCTGGGGAGGGGCATTGGAGACACTGGTGACTGAGCACACCAGATATGCATGGGGGCCATGTGTCCTGGCCCATTTGTACTATGAGCTGCATCAATTTGTGTACCACGGATCAGTGGGCTTGGGCTGCGGAGTGACTCTCCTACAGGTGTGGGCATATGAGCACCTGCCGATCACACGACCTATCCACTTCAGAGGCAGAGGGCATGGACGGAGCTTTGTGCATTTGTACGATATGATTACATCACAGCCTCGGATTGGTCGACTGGAGCATTGGAGACGCGTCATAGATGATATTGATATGGTTATCTGGAGGCCATACCTGGGGTGCGAGGAGTGGGATGACGATGCAGTGGAGCTACCCTATGCATTCAGGAGTAGGTATCTTATTGGGCGGACGCCCTATATTCTGGAGAGGCAGCTTGTTGACAGGGTATGTAGACAGTTCGGCAGGATTCAGCGGATGCCACGAGGCTCGGGCATGTATGCCCATACAGTCAGAGATCAGGTACAGTTCGGGCCGCTGTTATCATATGATCAGGTCGTGACATAGCTGACAGAGATGATGCCATTACCATGGGACATGTGGCCAGAGGTAGAGGATGCAGGGATGGACGCAGAGTATTCTGCATATTGGGCAGAGCATCCCTTTCCGAGATTGACAGATCCGGGAGAGCTGCTGGAGGGAGAGGTGGGAGGGGATGATGATGATGATGGTGGAGGGGATGGAGGCAGGGGTCGACAGAGGTGGAGGGGAGTGGTGGGAGAGAGGCGAGTAGCACCTTGGAGGGAGGGAGGACAGGAGAGAGTAGCTCAGGTGGTGAGGGGTCGAGGTGGATTGCCCCTACATGTACCAGCAGCACAGGGTCCTAGAGCACAGGGACCTAGACAGGTGCAGGGACAGGGATAGGCACAGGGACAGGTACCTATTCAGGCATCTAGATAGGTGCAAGCGGAGGCACAGGTACAGGCACCTGCAGAGGAGGAGCCATAGGCAGAGGCTGAGGGTGGAGATCCTGAGGAGGATGAGCTGCTAGGGCTGAGAGAGATCTGCCAGGGCCAGGCAGACGAGATTGCAGATTTGGAGCGGGAGAGGGATCGCCTCAGGATCAGGCTCAGGGACACAGAGCGGGAGAGAGACCAGGCCATCCAGAGATATACTGAGGCCGAGACAGCTCTGAGGGCAGGGAGGCAGGCAGCAGAGGATGCAGGGGCAGGCTACGCATATGTGCTGCGAGCCAGAGAGGAGATCGCCTACTGGAGGGATCTATACTATGCTGTCGTGCCAGCGGATCAGTGGGCGAGGAGCTTCCATAGATCGTCGCGCACAACGACGGCTACGGGAGGGAGTCGTAGGAGGCAGGCATCCAACGGTGGGGTCATGGGTCCTCCACCACCACCAGACAGGCAGGGGGATCCTGGAGCAGGACCATCTAGAGCTCAGACTCCGTCGAGGCCAGGCGGCTCTGAGGGAGGGAGTTCATCATAGCCATAGAGGGCTCCCTTGTATCAGTATTTGTTACATTTTTTTGTATTGTAGACACCTGCAGGTGATTTTGTAGCCATATGATTCTTTTGACATCATTGTATCATGACACATTTTGATTATATATGAGAGATGATCCATTTTGTGGCAGCTATATGCATGTGAACCTATGTGATGAGATGTTCTTATGTGATGCTTATATGATGTAATGCAATATTTTTGTTCTTTTATGTTGTATATGTGATGCATGATGCAAATGTGAATGTATGTAATGCAGATGAATATGATAATGCAAATGATTATTTACATAATGAAAATGTGAGATGTGCTAACATGTGTTGTATGCAGGATGTGATGCAATTGTGATATCTATATGTACGTATGAAGTGCTTATATGTGGTGATGCAGGTGTAACTATATGAAATGCAAATGTTTTTGGTGTGTCATCATACTCAGTCATGTGATAGCAGGCTACGCGGACTCGAGAAGGACAATGGAAGTCAATTAAGAAAGGGGGATGGAAGATAGAAGATATGAACGTGAAAGAGCTTCTTGTGCGGTATCATCATTGAGCTTATTATGGCAAGATAGGTTATGACAATCGAGGCATATGTTCGACCCAGAAAGTCATTGTACCTGTTTGCATGGAGATAAGACAGTTACAAACAAGGAATGCCCTAGTTCATACTAGACTCACAGTGTCCTCATATCCTTGGACAAGTCATAGCATTACTAAAAGACAATCCACAGACAGCAAATGCAAATAGGTGACGATACCCCATCCTCACCTTTCTAGTCAAAGACATCCTAGAGATAGAATCTCTAGTCAAAGACATCCCAGAAAAGCTAAAAGACATGTCACCAAAAAAGATAAAATCAAAAGAAAACCAAGACTCAACACCAACATCCACTGTAGTCCTCAAGTTTAGTGTCTCTTGTCACTTGCATAAGTCATGTTTGATTGTGGTCACAATGTTCACTTGCACAAAAAGGATAGATAGCACTGAACCATATGTTGTCTGAGTCTGTTGAAAGATTTGATTTTGTTGAAGCCCATTGTTGCTGCTATGTCTCATTTGAAACTGACTGAATCCATGAAACTGATACTTTATTGTGGAGAAGATGGAACTTTATTGTGGACTGGCGATGCAGATGCTGCTTTATTGCGGATTGTGCGCGGATAGACTTGAAGGAAGCTGGAAGAAACTGTACTCCTCGAAGCATGTGATGTTCTCAGTTCCTCACCCATTACTAGACGTAGGATTTGCCTTAGCCACAGATAGGATCTGATTTATTATGGATGGAAAGGGAGTGAAAAGGGATGGTTATGGATGGCTAACCAATCTTAGGTAGATCAATAACAAGCCATGATGGGACTGGGTAATTTTATTATGAACGAATAGGTTGTGAGTGTGTGCAAAGTGAAAGATGAAAGAGAATCCTGAAGGAGAGAGGAGCAAAGTCTCTACGCATGGCGCTGGTAACCTAGTTTTCACCATGGTACTTGCCCAGGGCGCCACCGAAGTGGTTTTCACCGTTGGACGAAATTATTTCTCTTTACTTTTTCGATTTTTCAATTTTTTTTGTTGTCACAAGGCGCCTGTTTGCCAGGTTTTCACCAAGTAACGATTTTTTTGTTTTATAATTTTTTTTTTTTGTATTTTTGAATTTTTTACTTTTTTTTTGTATTTTTGAATTAGAATGTTCTGAAGAGCTTATGTGTAGAACCTGCGAAGGTGCATGCTATTGATAGGATCCTCTAAGGGTTCACCTTCTGTAGTTGAAAGCTGATATGCCCCAGATCCATATACCGCTGTAATGATGTAAGGACCAAACCAGTTTGGTTCAAACTTGCCTTTCTTATCTCTGTCTTGCTAATTCTTGGGGTTCTCTCTGAGTACTAAGTCACCTACCTCAAATGTGCGAGGCTTAACTTTGTGATTGTAACTGCAACTCATTCGTTGTTGGTAAGCCTTGAGATGATTAAAAGTAGTGTGCCTTCGTTCCTCCAGTAGTTCTAGTTCTTGTAAGCGAGAGACCCTGTAGTCTTCATCGTTGATTATGTTTCTCAAGGAGACCCATAGAGAAGGTAACTCGACCTCAATAGGCAAGATAGCTTTAACGCCGTAGACAAGTGAGTAGGGTGTAGCTCCTGTAGGTGTGCGGACACTTGTGCGGTAGGCCCAAAGTGCAGGATTAAGTTGGATATGCCAGTTACGGCCAGCGTCATCGACTGTCTTTTTAAGGATTTTGAGAATTGTTTTATTAGACGCCTCGGCTTGGCCATTACCTTGGGGGTAATATGGTGTGGAGAAACGGTGGGCAATATGGAAGCGCTCACAGAGTTCACGAACATCCTGATTTTTGAAAGGACGCCCGTTATCAGTAATAATGGAAGTAGGAATCCCGTATCGGCAAATGATGTAGTTCAAGATGAAGGTAGCGATTTGTTTCCCAGTAACTTGTGTGAGAGGCACGGCTTCAATCCACTTTGTAAAATACTCTGTGGCTGTGATAATGAATTTATGTTCATTGGAAGAAGGAGGGTGAATCTTGCCTATGAGATCGAGTCCCCAGTGACAAAAGGGCCAAGGAGATGCAAGTGGTTGTAGTTCTTGTGCTGGTGCATGTATGAGGTCTCCATGAATTTGACACTGCTTACACTTCTTGACAAACTGATATGCATCTTTTTCCATAGTAGGCCAGTAGTATCCAGTCCTGATGAGTTTCTTGGCTAAGGTAGGACCACTAGTATGTGGACCACATATCCCTTCATGCACTTCTCGTAACGCAATCTGAGCTTCGTCACTCTCTAAACATCTAAGAAGGGTGCCATCTAGACCTCGTCGGTATAGGATATCTGCTAAAATGACGTATCGAGAGGATTGGCGAATGAAAGTGCGGCGTTGATTGTTCGATAGATCGGGAGGTAAGATATTGTCGCGAAGGTATGTGAATATGGGACCATATAACTGGGATTCAGGACCAACAACACATATCATTTCCTTAGGAGTGATTTCATATGACGGAATCAGCAGGTTGTCTACCAGGAATTCATAGCAGGTCTCATTTTGTGGTAGATCAATGAGCGAAGCAATTGTAGCCATGGCATCTGCAGCGCGATTTTGTTCTCTTGGTATCTGTTCAAACTCTATCTTTGCAAAATGCTGTTTCAGCTCATCTACCAGTTGTTTGTAAGGCATTAGCTTTTCATCTTTTGTTTGATAATCATCAGTTGCTTGACGGATGACAAGTTGAGAATCCCCAAAAACACGAAGTTCTTGGATCTTCCATTGAACTGCAATTCTTAACCCAGTTGTTAATGCCTCGTATTCCGCTATATTGTTAGTGCACGGAAATGATAAGCGGTATGACTTTGGTATAGAATCGCCTTGGGGAGTTATAAAGAGTATACCCGCTCCTGCCCCGTGCTGTGTGTATGAGCCGTCAAAATATAATTGCCATGGCTTTGCAGGTGATATTGTTAGAATGGACTCATCTGGAAATTCTGACTGTAGAGGAGCATCATCTATCATGGGAGCATCTGCCAGTTGATCTGCAATTGCTTGTCCTTTTATAGCTTTTCTGTCCACGTATTCAATGTCGAATTCACTCAAAATCATTACCCACTTGGCAGCCGCCCAGTAAGTGTAGCTTTGTTGAGAAGATATTTTAGTAGATCAATTCTGGCAATCAACTTAGTCTTGTGAGTGAGCATATAATGTCATAATTTTTGTGAAGCAAAGACCACAGCAAGACATGCACGCTCGATTGGTGTGTAGTTTAGCTCATATCCCACCAATGTGCGACTGATATAGTAGACTGCTTTTTCCTTGCCGTCAGGTATTTGCTGTGCTAGGAGTGCCCCCAATGCCGTTGGAGTAGCTGATATGTAAAGTAGCAATGGTTGATCTAGAATTGGTGGCATCAAGACTGGTGGGTTCAAAAGATAGTCTTTGAGCGTCTGAAAAGCCTGTTGACAGTTCTCATCCCATTTGAACTTGATGTTTTTGTGTAGCAGGTGCTGGAAAGGATTACACTTATCTGCAAGTTGTGCTATGAATCTTCGTATGGACTGGAGTCTCCCTTGTAAAGATCGAAGTTGACTAATATTCTTGGGTGGTGGCATGTCCAAGATAGCCTTGACTTTTGCTGGATCAGCTTCTATTCCTCTTTTAGACACAATGAATCCTAGGAGCTTCCCGGAGGTTACTCCAAAGACACATTTCTTAGGATTTAATCTTACCTTGTATTTTTCTAGCCGATCAAAGACAACTGAAAGTATGTCCAAGTGTGTATTTCTGTCTATTGATTTGACCAAGAGATCGTCAACATAATCTTCCACGGTTATGTGCATGAGATCATGAAAAATAGTGGTCATCGCTCTTTGATAAGTGGCGCCTGCATTTTTCAGCCCAAAGGGCATGACATTCCAACAGAAGGTTCCCCATGGACAAGTGAATGATGTTTTATGTTGATCTTCAGGTGCAATCCTGATCTGATTATATCCAGAAAATCCGTCCATTAAAGATAACATTTCATGGCCTGCTATGAGATCAACGATCAAGTCAATGTTTGGTAATGGGAAATCATCCTTTGGACAAGCTTTATTGATATCTCTGAAATCTGTACATATTCGGATACTGCGATCTGGTTTGCTGACAGGTACTAAATTGGAAATCCATTCGGGATAATCAATTGGGTGTATGAATCCGACATCCAATAATTTTTCCAGCTCTGCCTTGACTAGTAATGCCACTTGTGGGTGCATTTTCCTCAATTTCTGTTTTACTGGTTTTGCCCCCGGTTTGACTGTTAAATGATGCATTACCAAATCCGGGTCTAGCCCAGGCATATCTGCATAAGACCATGCGAAGTTGATTTGTCATCCCTTAAAGAAGCTTATGAATTTTGCTCTCTCGGCCTCTGTCAATGATTGAGCCAAAAATATGTTGTGTGGAACCTCTGCTGTACCAATGTTTGTCTTTATAGTCTCCTCTACCAACATGGATGATTTTTCCTCGTATGATGCTGGGAGAATGTCGAGCCTTCCATCTTCGGGTGCCTCAGAGAGGTTTTCACCCTTAGATATGTCCTTTCTTTTTACTTTTTTGGAGTCAGATAGCGCCACAGTGTGGTTTTCGCCATAAGACCCTTTTTTTTTTTTTTTTTTCACATTTTTGCGACTAGAAGGCCCGACACCCTCACCAAAGTATGCTATGTTGTTGAGCTCTATGGCGTATCCTGCTTTGTGGTCTCCAGGGGGAAGATCATCTCGAATGCCAAGATAGTCGACAATAGCTTCGTCATTTTGAAATGTATCAAATTGTGTTGGTCCTTCATGATCCCAGTCAATGAGTTGGGGGTGAACAAGGGGAAGGTCTTTAGTGCTTTCAGGGTTTGCAGGACTAATAGTGAAGATGTGGTTATATTCAGGTATGTCAAGGTAATCGTCGAGGTCATCGATGGCACTCTCCTCATCAGTTTCGATCGTGAGCGAATCCAAATTGTCCTCACTAGTAGAGCCTTCAAGGACAGGTGTCCTCATCCTATGTGATTTTGACCTAGGACCTTGAAACGAAGCTTGTGCGGGATCCTTATGGGTTGGTTCTTGACCAACTCTGAACTTTTTGTAAAATTCCTCCTCCTCTGTGGGTTCATCTGGCTCTCTGAATGTTTCAGTGAGCTCATAGTCACTGGAGGATTTGTCTGAACCCCATTCCCACTCATTGGAGTCTGTGGAATAGTAATCCTCTTGTTGAACTTTGGCAACTTTAATTCGCCATACCTCTTTTGTTCTTTTATTATGTAGTCTGGGATTCAGAAAACCAAGCCCCTTGGAGCATTCCCTTCTTGTAGTTAGCTCAGGTTGTAAGGGCTCCATGACACCTTCTTTGTGTAGTCCGAGAGGGCTTTTTCCGTCATACCCGAATCTTTGCAAAATTTTGAAGCCTTTGCCATAGTTCTCACAGGGTATAATAATCTGATCATGTGTGTCCTCTTCAACGTCCTTATAGAGCATTTTATATAAGTTTTCTTCTTCTAGTTCACCCCATTTTTGAAAGATGGTAGGATCCCATTTGAGCATCATGATGGAGATTTGCTTGTTAGGATGTGGCCTCCCATATTCCTTGGGAGAGGTCATGACTTGTCGTAAAAACATTGTTTGATTCAAAGTGTATTCTCCCATGCCTTTGTCTTGAAACTTGGCTCTAAGTTCACCTTGTTTGGATGTCGAGGGCTTTAATGACTCAGGATCAATATATGCTGAAGAAGGAGTAGCCTCACGATTGCTGGGGATGATAGTCTTAGTATGTGATCTCAAGTTATTACAATATATGAATGGATTTGGATCACCATTGACCGTCACTTCAACTCCATTGTGAGGAAACTTAATGCACTGATGGTATGTTGATGGGACTGCCCTCATTTCATGAATCCAAGGACGTCCTAGCAATATGTTGTATGTGAGATCAAGATCTAGGACTTGACAAACCACATCCTTTGTGACTGGCCCTATTCTTAGCGGTAAGGTAACTGTGCCCTTGGACGAGCGCTCTTCATCATCATAAGCCTTGATGGTGATTTGGTTTGTAGCATTCACAGCCTTGTCAGAATATCCCAATTGTCTTATGGTACTCAAGGTACAAATATTAAGACCTGCTCCTCCATCTATCAGGACTGGCTATATTCGGTGTTTATGTATGAAGGCTTCAACATGTAGAGGTGCATTATGTGGCTGACTTATGGAGGCATCATCGGCTTCTGTAAATGTGAGGGAGTGTGGAACGGATAGTTATCCCACCATGGCTTGAAACTGGTCCACATTCAGATCAGTAGGGACGGCAGTATCTCTCAAGATTTTGTCAAGGATAGCTTTATGTGTAGGAGATATACGTAAGAGCTCAAGAATAGAGATAAGTGCAGGTGTCTTCCCTAGTTGTTCTACAAGGTCATACTCAGGCTTGATTGATGAAAGATTGGTATTCTTAGTGGAGGCACCTGGCAACGTGATCTTACCTTGACGGGTTGTAACATGACATTCAGAGGTAGATTCGGACGAAGATCCCACACCTTTTAGGACAATTTTGGGTCTCTGAGAAGGATTCTTAGGATTTTTGTTTTTGATAGTAATGGTAGAGATATGATTGTCCATTGAGATGTGATTGATAGTAGAATCATAATTGTAAGGTGCTCTAGTATAATTGGCTTGATCATCTGTGACTTTGCCTTTTCCTTTGTCATGTTTTGGGAATGGTTCCTTAAACATCTCATGCTCTTGATTAGATGAATGTCCCTCAATCTCTATATCTCCTCTGTCAATGAGATCTTGCACAATGTTTTTCAATCGATGGCAATTACCTATCTTGTGACCCTTGCTCTTATGAAACTCACAATACTCATCATCATTCCACCAATTTGGTTTTACCTTTGGTTCATAAGGAGGAAAATCTGGAACTGTAATTACTTTGTTTGCTACAAGCTTTTTGAATACTGACTCAAGTGGTTCTCCCAATGGAGTGTACTTCCTTCGTGGTCTAGAAGTTGTTTGAGTGTTCACCTGATTGTTGGTAGAACTTGATCCAGAAAAGACGAACTTGGGTCTCACTGTATTGGCATCAACAATGCCATCATTAACTGTGTTCTTGTTCTTGTTCCAAAATTTTGGTTTGTCCTTTCCCTTGAAGTCCTCTTTGTTTTCTTTGAATAGCTTGATAACTCCTTGTTCAATTAAGACCTTTTCTGTTGCTAGGCCCTTTTCAATAACATCCTTAAATGTAGACAAACAAGCTTTTCTGAGATCATAGCCAATAGCCTTATTAACATTTTGAGTGAACATTTCTACCATTTGTTTCTGCGGGATTTCACAAGAGAATCTGCTAGCTAAGTTTCTCCATCTCTGTAAAAATGTTGCGAAAGATTCTCCTTCCTTTTGTTTCGTATTGCACAAGGTAGTAACTGAGACATCTGTTTCAATGTATTAAGAGAAATGCTGAATGAATGCCTTTGCTAAGTCACCCCATGACTTAATACCAGGAGGTAATTGAGAAAACCATTCCATAGCCTGATCGCCTAAGCTTTGTGGGAACAACCTCATTAAGTATGTTTCTTCTGCCGCTACCTCAATGCAAGCTGTGAAAAATTGTCTTATGTGTGCCTTGGGGTCTCCTCTCCCTCTATATTTGTCAAATTTTGGCGTTACAAAGTGTGGAGGAAATGGAGGCATTGGAATGCTCTTATCGAAGGGATAAGGACATATATCTCTCATAGTGTATGTTGGTTTTGATGTACTCATGTCCTCCATTTTCTTTTGTAAATCTCTTATTTGTTGCTCCAAATTGTTTTTAGGAGGAGATTGATTTCTTGTAGCATACCCCATGTTTGAGACACCCATTTGAGGAGGAGCTTGTTGCATGTATGGATGATACTGATCATAGACATGTCCATATGGAGGTCTATATTGTTGCGACATATATGGAGCACTTGGCATAACTTCTTGTTGAGGGACCCCATATCTATTTTGTGTGTATAAACCATATTCAATAGGCCTTTCATTTTCCATTGTGTTGCCCCCAATTTTGACATGAGGTCTCCTTGTGTCAAAATTGTGAGGATGTCCTTGAGTATCCACTTGTTTTGATTGATTCATACCTTGAGCATGTGATTGAGCATAAGGCCTCCATGATGGTCCTTGAGTGTAAGTATCATATGTTTGAGCTTGTGTATGTGGGATTGCAAGCTTTTGAAGCAAAGCTGATGGTGACTCAGGCATCATATTATTCGGTCCTCTATTTCCTCCACTATTTGGTCTCCTTTGATCCATGTTGGGTTGAATTTGTTGTGAGGGTCGACTTTCCATAAGTTGAGATAAGTCAAAATCATGTGGTATTTTAGCTCCACTTTGTGCCATCATGTTTAAAAAGTATTGACGATCTCTCCTCATTATCTCTTCAACCAATCTATTGAAATGAGGATTCATTATGGAGTCTTCTATGTCTGCTGATAGTATTGAAGAGTTGTCCACTGTGTCATTGTGTGTAGCATTGTTGTTTATAGTGTTTGCGCTTTCCACATTTGGATTGTGTCTATAAACATTCATGTCTGGTAATGTAGTGTGATTAGGATTGTAGAATAGATCATTGTCATACTCATAAGAACTCATGTTTACGGATTCTTGAGCTTCTTTAGCTATTCTCCTAGATTTTTGAAGGCGGGTTTCAACCATGAACTAGGTGTTAGACCAAGATGTGAGAGACTAGATGAAAAGTGAAAAGGGTATGGAAGACCAAGAGTTGTATGGAGTGTAAGTGAATCTTGAGGTGTACTTGCAATGTCCAAAGTGTAAGACCAAGTATGTAAGTAGTAGAGTAGGTGTGACTTCCAAAGAGAGGATCGTTTCTCTTGATGAGGTAAGCTGACCTTGACTCTAAGTAAGACCAAATGAGACCCAAAGGTAAGAAACCTTGATGAGGGACCACTTAGCAAAGTGTAGTTGTATGTAGTGTGTTGACAAAGTATGATGAGGACAAGCAAGTGACCTTTTGACTCAAGTTTAGACAAGTATGAATGTAAAATGAGGTATGAAGCAATGATGGACTGTGTGAAACCTTAGAACAGGCTGAATGCTAGATGAAACCTGAAGAGACAACCTAAGAAGCTCAAGTATGCTGAAACTGATTTTTATTTTTTGCTTGACTGTTAAAGTTTTCAAATCCTGACACAGACGCCTCTGTATACTTCACAGACGCGATTATCTGACACAGACGCCTCTTTGTTTGACACAGATGCTGATAAAAACACAGACGCTATTCTGTACTTCACAGACGCGCTTATCTGACACAGACGCGGTTTAAATAGACACAGACGTGTTTTTGTAACCTTAGTGCAATTTTTTCTATCTGTGAAGTTGTTTTGTTGTGACCAAATCTGATTTTTTGACTGTTTTTCGTGACAAGAGGACACAATGTTGATGACTCAATGTGTGCAAACTTTTTAGACTCCAAAAGTGTGTTGTTTGATGTAAAAAGTTTTTGCATACACTTGAAGACACAAAAGACACAATGTTTTGCTGTTTTGTCTTGAATGTTGGAGTGTTTAGCATAAGACAAGCATAAATCTTAGGGCTGGCCAAGACAATAGTTGTTGATCCCACATAGGGTTTTACCCCCTAGGCTACGCTTTTCAGAGCGGATACTTAGATGCTTGACCTCACTGGCTCCACCCTCGGCACTCACTTCTCGGGTCAGCCAAGCATCAGTCCCCATGAAAACTCCCCATGGCGAACTTTGTATCTCTACTAAGAACCGTATGTGTGTGGGCCGCTACCAGAGGTCCGACCTCCTGCCTCAACAACTAGAAGGATTTGGGCATCTAAAACAAAGAGGTGCTAGTAAGGGCATCCGCTCGTGTGGCCATACATGCAGCACTTTCAGCTCTGTAAATACAGAAGGCTCCCAGCCGGTAGGGGTTACGCCCTACAAATGATCAAATAAATTTGATCAAACGGGTTTATGGGGAGACATAGTGTCGGTATGAACTAATCAGCACACATTATTCATAGTTTTCACCATGAATACATTTGATTATAGTGGTTTGGATGAGGTGGGTTTTCCTCGCTACCACTTGGGTCGTTCTCTTCTCACTAGTAGTCCTAATGACCACACGGGAAGACAGACCCTCTAAAGATTAAACAAAAAGAGCCTATTGCTCAAGACACAAAAGACAATGATTCAATTTTAGTGCACCAATTGAAGTGTTTGCTAAGCTATGAAAAACAAGGCACACAACAAAATTAAAAAACCCTAGCCAAGGCCCTGCAACAAAATTGTTAGTAGTTTGGGTTGTTTCAAATGATCACCCCTTCCTGCAAGCACACAAGTTAGGTAAATTTTAGAAAACCCAAAAGACTTTGTGAAAAGGGGCCTTCAACAAAAACGTTTTTGCTTCCAAGACAAGCTGCACCAATTTTGTTAGCTAGATCTGAAAATGTTAGTCCAAAAATAAACCAGATCTGAAACATTAAATGCAAGACAAAATGGCGAAAAATGAAAACCTAACTTTTTTTTTTTTTTTTTTTTTTTTATACATAGACGCGATTTTACCTTACATAGACGCGATTCCGCCCTACACAGACGCGATTCCACAACACAGACGCGATTTAACACCTCACAGACGCGTTTCTGCAAAAAAAAAAAATCTAAAACAGAAAATCCTGCAAAGCACAGACACGATTAAAATGATCACAGACGCGACTCTGCTACACAAACGCGGTTCTGTGAGGCACAGACGCGGATAAAAACCACAGATGCGCTTCCCAGACACAGATGCGGATTAAAATGACACAGACGCGTTTCCTTAACACAGACGCACCTCCGTGGAACCTGCAAAATGAAATATTGACAAAACACAGACGCGGATCCAGTTGTCGCAGACGCTCTTGAAAACCAAAAACGCGATCCAAAAGTTCGCAGACGCAGAAAAACCTAAAATGTCGTCAAAAATTGTCCGATCTGCAACTTCAAAAACGCAAAATCTGCAACAAAAAAGGTTAAATGCAAAGGGACAAGAGTCCCACCGGGCGTGCCAAAATGTTTATGGTGAAAATGGATAACAATAATAACAATAATGAAAGGCTAAATGAATTCAACCACAAAACCCTAGCCTAACAATGAACAAAGATCCACCATAACATATGAAGATAACCTAAGACAATGCAAAATAACTCAAAATCACAAAGATTATACCATCACATGTCCAATAGGGTTTTGATCTCCATTCTTCCTATCTCCATTGATCTTGCTTGATATATTTGCTCTCAGATTTTTATATGCACAAGAGCTCAACAAAGAACGGAATGTGGTTGCAAGTAGGATCGTAGCGTAGTCAATTGCATCAAAGATCATTAGCATGTGTCATTAGGGTGAGTGATTAGGAATGAATGATTAGGATGTTTCATTAGGATGTCTCATTAGGGTTTGACAATGAAGAAAGCATCTTCTTAAATAGAAGACACAATAGGAAATGGAGGGTTAAGATTAAGAGGTGTAAAAAGAGAGGTTGGCTAGGATTAGAGGGTAGGTAAAAGAAATAATAAAATAATGAAAGGGGTAGGTAGTGTATGAATTAAGAGATGAATGACACGTGTCATGTGTAGAAAAAGATAATGAATTAATTAAATAAATAAAGATTTATTTAATTAATAGAAGAAGTAGGACAATTAAATAAATAAAATATTTATTTAATTTAGGAAAGGGATAATTTAAATAAATAAATGCATTTATTTAAATGAGAAATAAGGCTAGAAGAGGATAAATGAATTAATTAAATAAATAAAAATTTATTTAATTAATAGAAGAATTAGGCTTAGATAATTAAATAAATAAAATATTTATTTAATTAGACATGACAATTTTGAGTGTCTACAGTACACATACACACACACACATGTATATGTATATGTATATATGTATGTATGCATATACATATACATACACACACACATGTGTGTCTGTGTATGTATATATATGTGTGTGTGTGTGTGTGTGTGTCTGTGTGTGTGTGTGTGTACATGTACATGTACATGTGCTACCCCCTATTCTCACATTCATTGGTTTTATCTTGCACTGGAATATTCATGTTGTGATAATGTGTGTGGCAATTTTAGCATAGTTTGTTTGTCTCAGCCGATGCACCTTTATGTTTAAAATATTTGTATATTTGAACCTTTTTGTTTGAACCTGAAGTTTAATTCATTAGTTCATTGAGTCTTTATATATATACTATGTTTTGGTTTCACCATGCTTAACTTGTGCAGAAAGATCGAGTTGGGAGTGAACTGTTGAACCCTCCTTGGTTCATGAGTTCCTTGGCTCAATGGTTCAGCCATTCTACACTTAAAATGGGCACTTTGTAAAGTGGAGACCAAGAAAGGGAAAAGACTGGCGTCATACAAGGAATATTCCAAGAATCCTAGTGATTTATTTGAAAAGGTTTTTCACAAGGTGGTAATCATTTTTCTGATAAGAGATTGCCCGAAGTGTTATGTAATAAAAGCGAGTGCTAGAAGTGTCATCTCTGTCATCAGTCAACATGAGTGAATGAGTTGTTGTAATCATGAAACCGGACTTTTAGCCATTTATATCATTTTTGTACAAAAAGATTTGTATCTTCATGAGAAAGCTTAATTAAGAAAGTAGAGGTTTGGTGTTGGAGATAATTTCTTAGAATTGGTAGACACACAGTCGTATGAAAGGTTAGTTGAAAATATTCGCCATCTCTGTCATTTTCATCCTACAAGGAAGAAACTATTAATTTTGTTGTAGTAACTATAGTGGGTGTTATTGCTGCCTGTTTTGGTTTTGAAAATGAGACCCGTCCCACCAAAACTAGGACTAGAATCTAGTCTAAGTTGTTCTCTTCTAGAATTTGGGGATACGTCCCTAGCTCATGCAGATTTAGATGAATTTTTGGAAAGAGGTAGAAATCCCTCTAGTTCACCCATGATGGAAAGAATTGTAGATAGTGGGTTAATAGAAGCTTTTGTTTTCCCTTCTGCCATATAGTTCCCTGAATTAGTATTTGAGTGCATGAACAAGTATGACCACGAACATAGATGCATAAAAAATGCAAATGGGGTGTCATGTTGAATGTGAATAGAGAAACCATTATGGCAGTCTTTAAAATTATTGCTAAAGAACCATATGAAGATTGGACAATAACCACCTCATGTGGCTTTTTCTTAGAAAAAAAACCCAATACAGAAGTGTAATAGCCAGAAATTGGATCTTGAAATTCTAGAAGGGTGGTTCTATATTGCCTAAGCCTTTGACTAGGGAGCATTTGATTAGATAAGTGAGGGATATTATCATTTTGTTGCATAGGGTGAAAGGAAGTCAGTAGGCATTTTATTGGGATGACTGGATATATTTTTACATCCAAGTCATATTGGATGAAAAGAGATATATAGATTGGGTGGAATAATTGTTGAGAGACTACATGAAGGGCTAAGTAATTATCTCAGAAACAAGAATTTCTATATGTCCTCATACTTGTTTTACTGTTTGGCATGTGTTAGACCTTGGCCAGGACTACATCATGTAGAATGGTTTGATGGGATGAAAATTTATGATTACCACCCACACCTCCACCTACAGAAATGCCATGAGGATTTCTAAAGGGTTCATGATGTGTTTGCAAGGAGTCTGGTTTATGAAGTACGAGGAAATGTGAAAAAATGGTTAGATGATGAGGCAATGCAACTAGTGAGTACATATGGAAGCTATTTCATTCAGTATCCTCAGTTCACCTAAATCAGGGTTGGAGGGTTCAAAGGAGAACCATTCAAATTACCAAGGTTTTCCCTTGATCTCTTTGTGTTAATTGAATTGTACAGGCATCTTGCTCATATTGACAAGAAAACTCTTGCCAGACAAGATTCATGCATTTCTTTCCCAATTGAGCCGGGTTATTATATTTGTCACTCTGTTTCTGATGCCTTGAACCTGGAGGTTTATTTCAAGAAGCTTAACCTTCAACACTATGCTACTCTACCAAATTTCGACAGCAAAGGTTATGCTTAGGCACACTTGGCTCTTAAAGAGATTTTCTCTCATGTTTCACAACTCGAAGATTTCTAGGAGGATTGTGGAGATGAATTTCAAGTAAGATGGAGAATATTTTCCAGGATCATGGTAGACCAAATTATTTCTTTTCATCTCAGAATGAATAATGGGAATTATGGATGATGGAGAAGATTTGATTGACCCACAATATGTAGACAAATTATAGGGCTCCCCAATCCCTGAGATAGGGTGGGATAAGAAGGAAGAAGATCAGATTCAGATGAGGACTTTCCCTGCTATCCATAGAACTGAGCAGTGGCTACAAAAATAGAGACTGGGAAAACTTGTTATCAAAGATTCTCCTATTTGAAATATTTCATCTAATAAGTCTATTAAAACTTGTGATGTAGGTGGTACCAAGGTTAAGCTTGAGGCTAATACTATCAAAGGCTCAAAGAAGTCCCTTGTTAGCCAACTTCCATCTCGTGTTACCAGGTCAAGAACCAAGAATAAGGATAAAAACTTGCCAGAAAGTTCAATAGTGGTTGATTTGAAAGGGTCTCTAGAATCTGAGGATAAAATGGAAGAACTGAACATCGAGATAACCACCTTGGAAGTTGGAGATGTTGAAGAACCTAAAAAAGAAGAAGAGGACACTGAAGGTGCGTTGATCTTAGCTAGTGTAAGTATTAAGCAACCCCAAGCAAAGAAAGATGCAGGCTCTAGTACTCCCCATTGGTTGGACATTGCTCTTAATAGCAAGAAAAGGAATGTAGTTCCTGTCTCGGTTCCTATTGAAGACATGGTTACCAAATGCCTGGGTAAAACTCTGAAATATAAAAGGCTGAAGACGGTTTCCAAAATTGATTTTGATCAGGATACAAGTAGTTGGACTGTTGAGATAGCATGTCGTGTTTCAAATAAGAAAGTATAGAATCTGTCAGCAAAAGATTTCAATTTTGAAAAAGTTAATTTGGGTGCTGGATTGCATGTGGAAGATGTACATAATTTGGAGTTCTCCACTAAAAGAATAATTAATGGGACATGGAAAGATGAGAAGGATAAGCAAAATCTCAAAGAAACACTAAGACATATGGCAAAATATATAGATGTCATTCATAATCCTAATGCTCAGTCGATTTCATAGCTGTATATGTCATTCGATCCTAAGTAAACTATCAATCAAAAGCTTCTGGGACAAATTCACAAGAGTAAGATGGTGACTAAGAGTTTCTTAGAATGGCTGGATGGGATCACACAATCCGGCATAGAATATTTCAAAAATCTGATCAAGGTGTATGAGAATGCCATAACAGTAATGAAAGAGATTGAGACAGAAATTGCCAATTGGAAGAAAGCAGAAACCAAATGAAGAGTTGTGATAGCTCAAATGGTTGATGTGCAGAAATATGGCATCATGAAATTTTTGTCAAAAAAATCAGTACAGGGCCTAGATGATAACATTCTCTACGTGTGTAGGAGAAACACTGAGTGGAAAAATTCTATAGTAGAATAGGGATGCGGTGAATTTGCTAAACTGCAAGACGAGTTATCTCAACTCATTCTATCTATGCAAAATAATTTGAAGTTTATAGGGATTAAATGCCTAAAAGAGGATGGAAAAACCATAGAAAGTTTAGAAGTCATTACT